>NW_019263552.1:0-15245 GCF_002742605.1 Olea europaea var. sylvestris | reverse complement strand
TTCATCGGGAACAAAAACCGCGTCGGGGGCAATTTCGTCATTTTTCGTAACTGTGTCGGAATTGGCTGAAATTTGACTGGTTGGTCGGGAACAAAAACCGCGCCAGGGGTAATTTCGTCATTTTTCGCGACTGTGTCGGAATTGGCTAAAATTTTATAGGTTGATCGGGAACAAAAATCCCGCCGGGGGCAATTTCGTCATTTTTCGCGGCTGTGTCGGAATTGGCTAAAATTTGACTGGTTGATCGGGAACAAAAACAGCGTCGGGGGCAATTTCATCATTATTCGGGACCGTGTCGGAATTGCCTAAAATTTGACAGGTTAATCGGGAACAAAAACCGCGCCGAGGGCATTTTCGTCATTTTTCGCGACTGTGTCGGAATTGGCTAAAATTTGACTGGTTGATCGGGAACAAAAACCGCGCCGGTGCCAATTTCGTCATTTTTCGCGATTGTGTCGGAATTGGCTAAAATTGGACTGGTTGATCGAGAACAAAAACCGCGCCGGGGGCAATTTCGTCAATTTTCGCGGCTGTGTCGGAATTGGCTACAATTTGACTGGTTGATCGGGAACAAAAACAGCGTCGGGGGTAATTTCGTCAATTTTTGCGACTATGTCGGAATTGGCTAAAATTTGACAGGTTGATCGGGAACAAAAATCGCGCCGGGGGCAATTTCGTCATTTTTAGCGACTGTGTCGGAATTGGCTTAAATTTGATAGGTTCATCGGGAAAAAAAACCGCGCCGGGGGCAATTTCGTCATTTTTCGTAACTGTGTCGGAATTGCCTAAATTTGACAAGTTGATCGGGAACAAAAATCGCGTCGGGGGTAATTTCGTCATTTTTCGCGACTGTGTCGGAAATGGCTGAAATTTGACAGGTTGATCGGGAACAAAAACCGCGCCGGGGGCAATTTCGTCATTTTTCGCTACTGTGTCGGAATTGGCTAAAATTTGACTGGTTGATCGGAAACAAAAATCGCGCCGGGGGCAATTTCGTCATTTTTCGTAACTGTGTCGGAATTGCCTAAATTTGACAGGTTGATCGGGAACAAAAATCGCGCCGGGGGCAATTTCGTCATTTTTCGTAACTGTGTCGGAATTGCCTAAATTTGACAGGTTGATCGGGAACAAAAATCGCGCCGGGGGCAATTTCGTCATTTTTCGTAACTGTGTCGGAATTGCCTAAATTTGACAGGTTGATCGGGAACAAAAATCGCGCCGGGGGCAATTTCGTCATTTTTCGTAACTGTGTCGGAATTGCCTAAATTTGACAGGTTGATCGGGAACAAAAATCGCGCCGGGGGCAATTTCGTCATTTTTCGTAACTGTGTCGGAATTGCCTAAATTTGACAGGTTGATCGGGAACAAAAATCGCGCCGGGGGCAATTTCGTCATTTTTCGTAACTGTGTCGGAATTGCCTAAATTTGACAGGTTGATCGGGAACAAAAATCGCGCCGGGGGCAATTTCGTCATTTTTCGTAACTGTGTCGGAATTGCCTAAATTTGACAGGTTGATCGGGAACAAAAATCGCGCCGGGGGCAATTTCGTCATTTTTCGTAACTGTGTCGGAATTGCCTAAATTTGACAGGTTGATCGGGAACAAAAATCGCGCCGGGGGCAATTTCGTCATTTTTCGTAACTGTGTCGGAATTGCCTAAATTTGACAGGTTGATCGGGAACAAAAATCGCGCCGGGGGCAATTTCGTCATTTTTCGTAACTGTGTCGGAATTGCCTAAATTTGACAGGTTGATCGGGAACAAAAATCGCGCCGGGGGCAATTTCGTCATTTTTCGTAACTGTGTCGGAATTGCCTAAATTTGACAGGTTGATCGGGAACAAAAATCGCGCCGGGGGCAATTTCGTCATTTTTCGTAACTGTGTCGGAATTGCCTAAATTTGACAGGTTGATCGGGAACAAAAATCGCGCCGGGGGCAATTTCGTCATTTTTCGTAACTGTGTCGGAATTGCCTAAATTTGACAGGTTGATCGGGAACAAAAATCGCGCCGGGGGCAATTTCGTCATTTTTCGTAACTGTGTCGGAATTGCCTAAATTTGACAGGTTGATCGGGAACAAAAATCGCGCCGGGGGCAATTTCGTCATTTTTCGTAACTGTGTCGGAATTGCCTAAATTTGACAGGTTGATCGGGAACAAAAATCGCGCCGGGGGCAATTTCGTCATTTTTCGTAACTGTGTCGGAATTGCCTAAATTTGACAGGTTGATCGGGAACAAAAATCGCGCCGGGGGCAATTTCGTCATTTTTCGTAACTGTGTCGGAATTGCCTAAATTTGACAAGTTGATCGGGAACAAAAATCGCGTCGGGGGGAATTTCGTCATTTTTCGCGACTGTGTCGGAATTGGCTACAATTTGACTGGTTGATCGGGAACAAAGACAGCGTCGGGGGCTATTTCGTTATTATTCGGGACCGTGTCGGAATTGCCTAAAATTTGACAGGTTAATCGGGAACAAAAATCGCACCGGGGGCAATTTCGTCATTTTTCGCGACTGTGTCGGAATTGGCTACAATTTGACTGGTTGATCGGGAACAAAGACAGCGTCGGGGGCTATTTCGTTATTATTCGGGACCGTGTCGGAATTGCCTAAAATTTGACAGGTTAATCGGGAACAAAAATCGCACCGGGGGCAATTTCGTCATTTTTCGCCGCTGTGTCGGAATTGTCTGAAATATGACAGGTTGATCGGAAACAAAAACTGCGCCTGGGGCAATTTCGTCATTTTTCCCGACTTTGTTGGAATTGGCTAAAATTTGACAGGTTGATCGGGAACAAAAATCGCGCCGGGGGCAATTTCGTCATTTTTCGTGACTGTGTCGGAATTGGCCAAAATTTGACAGGTTGTTCGGAAACAAAAAACGCGCCGGGGACAATTTCGTCATTTTTCGTGACTGTGTCGGAATTGGCCAAAACTTGACAGGTTGATCGGAAACAAAAAACGCGCCTGGGGCAATTTCGTCATTTTTCGCGACTGTGTCGGAATTGGCTACAATTTCACTGGTTCATCGGGAACAAAAACCGCGCAGTGGGCAATTTCGTCATTTTTTCCGACTGTGTCGGAATTGTCTAAAATTTGACAGGTTGATCGGAAAAAAAACTGTGCCGGGGGCAATTTCGTCATTTTTTGTGACTATGTCGGAATTGCCTAAAATTCGACTGGTTGATCGGGAACAAAAACCGCGCCGGGGGCAATTTCGTCATTTTTCGCGACTGTGTCGGAATTGGCTAAAATTTGATAGGTTGATTGGGACCAAAAACCGCGCCGGAAGCAATTTCGTCATTTTTCGCGGCTTTGTCGGAATTGGCCAAAATTTGACAGGTTGATCGGAAACAAAAAACGCGCCTGGGGCAATTGCGTCATTTTTCGCGACTGTGTCGGAATTGGCTAAAATTTGACTGGTTCATCGGGAACAAAAACCGCGCCGGGGCAATTTCGTCATTTTTCGTAACTGTGTCGGAATTGCCTAAAATTTGACAAGTTGATCGGGAACAAAAATCGCGTCGGGGGTAATTTCGTCATTTTTCGCGACTGTGTCGGAATTGGCTAAAATTTTACTGGTTGATTGGGAACAAAAATCGCCCCGGGGGCAATTTCGTCATTTTTCGCGACTGTGTCGGAATTGGCTACAATTTGACTGGTTGATCGGAAACAAAGACAGCGTCATGGGCTATTTCGTCATTATTCGGGACCGTGTCGGAATTGCCTAAAATTTGACAGGTTAATCGGGAACAAAAATCGCACCGGGGGCAATTTCGTCATTTTTCTCGACGGTGTCGGAATCGGCTAATTTGACAGATTGATCGGAAACATAAATCGCGCCGGGGACAATTTCGTCATTTTTCGTGACTGTGTCGGAATTGGCCAAAATTTGACAGGTTGTTCGGAAACAAAAAACGCGCCGGGGACAATTTCGTCATTTTTCGTGACTGTGTCGGAATTGGCCAAAATTTGACAGGTTGTTCGGAAACAAAAAACGCGCCGGGGACAATTTCGTCATTTTTCGTGACTGTGTCGGAATTGGCCAAAATTTGACAGGTTGTTCGGAAACAAAAAACGCGCCGGGGACAATTTCGTCATTTTTCGTGACTGTGTCGGAATTGGCCAAAATTTGACAGGTTGTTCGGAAACAAAAAACGCGCCGGGGACAATTTCGTCATTTTTCGTGACTGTGTCGGAATTGGCCAAAATTTGACAGGTTGTTCGGAAACAAAAAACGCGCCGGGGACAATTTCGTCATTTTTCGTGACTGTGTCGGAATTGGCCAAAATTTGACAGGTTGTTCGGAAACAAAAAACGCGCCGGGGACAATTTCGTCATTTTTCGTGACTGTGTCGGAATTGGCCAAAATTTGACAGGTTGATCGGAAACAAAAAACGCGCCTGGGGCAATTGCGTCATTTTTCGCGACCGTGTCGGAATTGCCTATAATTTGACAGGTTAATCGGGAACAAAAATCGCGCCGGGGGCAATTTCTTCATTTTTCGCGACTGTGTCGGAATGGGCTAAAATTTGACAGATTCATCGGGAAAAAAAACCGCGCCGGGGGCAATTTCGTCATTTTTCGTAATTGTGTCGGAATTGCCTAAAATTTGACAGGTTGATCGGGAACAAAAATCGCGCCGGGGGCAATTTCGTCATTTTTCGCGACTGTGTCGAAATTGGCCAAAATTTGACAGGTTGATTGGAAAAAAAACGCGCCTGGTGCAATTTCGTCATTTTTCTCGACTGTGTCGGAATTGGCTAAAATTTGACTGGTTCATCGGGAACAAAAATCGCGCCGGGGGCAATTTCGTCATTTTTCGTGACTATGTCGGAATTGCCTAAAATTTGACAAGTTCATCGGGAAAAAAAACCGCGCCGGGGGCAATTTCGTCATTTTTCGTAATTGTGTCGGAATTGCCTAAAATTTGACAGGTTGATCGGAAACAAAAACCGCGCCGAGGGTAATTTCGACATTTTTCGCGACTGTGTCGGAATTGGCTAAAATTTTACTGGTTGATCGGGAACAAAAATCGCGCCGGGGGCAATTTCGTCATTTTTCGCGGCTGTGTCGGAATTGGCTACAATTTGACTGGTTGATCGGGAACAAAAACAGCGTCGGGGGCAATTTCGTCATTATTCGGGACCGTGTCGGAATTGCCTAAAATTTGACAGGTTAATCGGGAACAAAAACCGCGCCGGGGGCAATTTCGTCATTTTTCACGACTGTGTCGGAATTGGCTAAAATTTGAAAGGTTCATCGGGAACAAAAACCTCGCCGGGGGCAATTTCGTCATTTTTCGGGACTGTGTCGGAATTGCCTAAAATTTGACAGGTTGATCTGGAACAAAAATCGCGACGGTGGCAATTTCGTCATTTTTCGCGAATGTGTTGGAATTGGCTAAAATTTGACTGGTTGATCAGGAACAAAAACTGCGCCGGGGCCAATTTCGTCATTTTTCGCGATTGTGTCGGAATTGGCTAAAATTGGACTGGTTGATCGAGAACAAAAATCGCGCCGGGGGCAATTTCGTCAATTTTCGCGACGGTGTCGGAATTGGCTACAATTTGACTGGTTGATCCGGAACGAAAACAGCGTCGGGGGTAATTTCGTCAATTTTGGCGACTATGTCGGAATTGGCTAAAATTTGACAGGTTGATCGGGAACAAAAATAGCGCCGGGGGCAATTTCGTCATTTTTCGCGACTGTGTCGGAATTGGCTACAATTTGAGTGGTTGATCGGGAACAAAAACTGCGTCGGGGGCAATTTCGTCATTATTCGGGACCGTGTCGGAATTGCCTAAAATTTGACAGGTATTTCGGGAACAAAAATCGCACCGGGGGCAATTTCGTCATTTTTCGCCGCTGTGTCGGAATTGGCTGAAATATGACAGGTTGATCGGAAACAAAAACCGCGCCTGGGGCAATTTCGTCATTTTTCCCGACTTTGTTGGAATTGGCTAAAATTTGACAGGTTGATCGGGAACAAAAATCGCGCCGGGGGCAATTTCGTCATTTTTCGTGACTGTGTCGGAATTGGCCAAAATTTGACAGGTTGTTCGGAAACAAAAAACGCGCCGGGGACAATTTCGTCATTTTTCGTGACTGTGTCGGAATTGGCCAAAACTTGACAGGTTGATCGGAAACAAAAAACGCGCCAGGGGCAATTTCGTCATTTTTCGCGACTGTGTCGGAATTGGCTACAATTTGACTGGTTCATCGGGAACAAAAACCGCGCAGTGGGCAATTTCGTCATTTTTTCCGACTGTGTCGGAAATGTCTAAAATTTGACAGGTTGATCGGAAAAAAACTGTGCCGGGGGCAATTCCGTCATTTTTCGTGACTATGTCGGAATTGCCTAAAATTCGACTGGTTGATCGGGAACAAAAACCGCGCCGGCGGCAATTTCGTAATTTTTCGCGACTGTGTCGGAATTGGCTAAAATTTGACAGGTTGATTGGGACCAAAAACCGCGCCGGAAGCAATTTCGTCATTTTTCGCGACTTTGTCGGAATTGGCCAAAATTTGACAGGTTGATCGGAAACAAAAAACGCGCCTGGGGCAATTTCGTCATTTTTCGCGACTGTGTCGGAATTGGCTAAAATTTGACAGGTTGATTGGGACCAAAAACCGCGCCGGAAGCAATTTCGTCATTTTTCGCGACTGTGTCGGAATTGGCTAAAATTTGACTAGTTCATCGGGAACAAAAACCGCGCCGGGGGCAATTTCGTCATTTTTCGTGACTATGTCGGAATTGCCTAAAATTTGACAAGTTCATCGGGAAAAAAAACCGCGCCGGGGGCAATTTCGTCATTTTTCATAATTGTGTCGGAATTGCCTAAAATTTGACTGGTTGGTCGGGAACAAAAATCGCGCCGGGGGCAATTTCGTCATTTTTCGCGACTGTGTCGGAATTGGCCAAAATTTGACAGGTTGATCGGAAACAAAAAACGCGCCTGGGGCAATTTCGTCATTTTTCGCGATTTTGTCGGAATTAGCTAAAATTTGACAGGTTAATCGGGAGCAAAAACCGCGCCGAGGGCATTTTCGTCATTTTTCGCGACTGTGTCGGAATTGGCTACAATTTGACTGGTTGATCGGGAACAAAAACAGCGTCGGGGGCAATTTCATCATTATTCGGGACCGTGTCGGAATTGCCTAAAATTTGACAGGTTAATCGGGAGCAAAAACCGCGCCGAGGGCATTTTCGTCATTTTTCGCGACTGTGTCGGAATTGGCTAAAATTTGACTGGTTGTTCGGGAACAAAAACCGCGCCGGTGCCAATTTCGTCATTTTTCGCGATTGTGTCGGAATTGGCTAAAATTGGACTGGTTGATCGGGAACAAAAACCGCGCCGGGGGCAATTTCGTCATTTTTCGCGACTGTGTCGGAATTGGCTAAAATTTGACTGGTTGTTCGGGAACAAAAACCGCGCCGGGGGCAATTTCGTCATTTTTCGCGACTGTGTCGGAATTGGCTAAAATTTTACTGGTTGATTGGGAACAAAAATCGCGTCGGGGGCAATTTCGTCATTTTTTGCGACTGTGTCGGAATTGGCTAAAATTTGACAGGTTGATCGGGAACAAAAACCGCGCCGGGGGCAATTTCGTCATTTTTCGTAACTGTGTCGGAATTGCCTAAAATTTGACAAGTTGATCGGGAACAAAAATCGCGTCGGGGGTAATTTCGTCATTTTTCGCGACTGTGTCGGAATTGGCTAAAATTTTACTGGTTGATTGGGAACAAAAATCGCGTCGGGGGCAATTTCGTCATTTTTCGCGACTGTGTCGGAATTTGCTACAATTTGACTGGTTGATCGGGAACAAAGACAGCGTCGGGGGCTATTTCGTCATTATTCGGGACCGTGTCGGAATTACCTAAAATTTGACAGGTTAATCGGGAACAAAAATCGCACCGGGGGCAATTTCGTCATTTTTCACCACTGTGTCGGAATTGGCTGAAATATGACAGGTTGATCGGAAACAAAAACCGCGCCTGGGGCAATTTCGTCATTTTTCCCGACTTTGTTGGAATTGGCTAAAATTTGACAGGTTGATCGGGAACAAAAATCGCGCCGGGGGCAATTTCGTCATTTTTCGCGACTGTGTCGGAATTGGCTAAAATTTGACAGGTTGATCGGGAACAAAAATCGCGCCGGGGGCAATTTCGTCATTTTTCGCGACTGTGTCGGAATTGGCTAAAATTTGACAGGTTGATCGGGAACAAAAATCGCGCCGGGGGCAATTTCGTCATTTTTCGCGACTGTGTCGGAATTGGCTAAAATTTGACAGGTTGATCGGGAACAAAAATCGCGCCGGGGGCAATTTCGTCATTTTTCGCGACTGTGTCGGAATTGGCTAAAATTTGACAGGTTGATCGGGAACAAAAATCGCGCCGGGGGCAATTTCGTCATTTTTCGCGACTGTGTCGGAATTGGCTAAAATTTGACAGGTTGATCGGGAACAAAAATCGCGCCGGGGGCAATTTCGTCATTTTTCGCGACTGTGTCGGAATTGGCTAAAATTTGACAGGTTGATCGGGAACAAAAATCGCGCCGGGGGCAATTTCGTCATTTTTCGCGACTGTGTCGGAATTGGCTAAAATTTGACAGGTTGATCGGGAACAAAAATCGCGCCGGGGGCAATTTCGTCATTTTTCGCGACTGTGTCGGAATTGGCTAAAATTTGACAGGTTCATCGGGAAAAAAAACCGCGCCGGGGGCAATTTCGTCATTTTTCGCGACTGTGTCAGAATTGGCTACAATTTGACAGGTTGATCCGGAAAAAAACTGCGTCGGGGGCAATTTCGTCATTTTTCACGATTGTGTCGGAATTGGCTGAAATTTGACAGGTTGATCGAAAACAAAATCGCGCCTGGGGCAATTTCGTCATTTTTCGCGATAGTGTTGGAATTGGCTAAAATTTGACAGGTTGATCGGGAACAAAAACCTCGCCGGGGGCAATTTCGTCATTTTTCGCGACTTTGTCGGAATTGCCCAAAATTTGACAGGTTGATCGGATACAAAAACCGCGCCTGGGGCAAATTCGTCATTTTTGGCTACTGTGTCGGAATTGGCTGAAATTTGACAAGTTGATCGGAAACAAAAACCGCGCCGGGGGCAATTTCGTCATTTTTCGTAATTGTGTCGGAATTGGCTAAAATTTGACAGGTTGATCGGGACCAAAAATCGCGCCGGAGGCAATTTCTTCATTTTTCGCGACTGTGTCGGAATTGGCTACAATTTGACTGGTTCATCGGGAACAAAAACCGCGCAGTGGGCAATTTCGTCATTTTTGCCGACTGTGTCGGAATTGTCTAAAATTTGACAGGTTGATCGGAAAAAAAACTGTGCCGGGGGCAATTTCGTCATTTTTTACCGCTGTGTCGGAATTGGCTGAAATATGACAGGTTGGTCGGAAACAAAAACCGCGCCTGGGGCAATTTCGTCATTTTTCCCGACTTTGTTGGAATTGGCTAAAATTTGACAGGTTGATCGGGAACAAAAATCGCGCCGGGGGCAATTTCGTCATTTTTCGTGACTGTGTCGGAATTGGCTAAAATTTGACAGGTTGTTCGGAAACAAAAAACGCGTCGGGGACAATTTCGTCATTTTTCGTGACTGTGTCGGAATTGGCCAAAATTTGACAGGTTGATCGGAAACAAAAAACGCGCCGGGGACAATTTCGTCATTTTTCACGACCGTGTCGGAATTGGCTAAAATTTGACTGGTTGATCGGGAACAAAAACCGCGCCGGGGGCAATTTCGTCATTTTTCGCGACTGTGTCGGAATTGGCTAAAATTTGACAGGTTCATCGGGAACAAAAACCGCGCTGGGGGCAATTTCGTCATTTTTCGTAACTGTGTCGGAATTGCCTAAAATTTGACAGGTTGATCGGGAACAAAAATCGCGCCGGGGGTAATTTCGTCATTTTTCGCGACTGTGTCGGAATTGGCTAAAATTTGACAGGTTGATCGGGAACAAAAATCGCGCCGGGGGCAATTTCGTCATTTTTCGCGACTGTGTCAGAATTGGCTACAATTTGAGTGGTTGATCGGGAACAAAAACAGCGTCGGGGGCAATTTCGTCATTATTCGGGACCGTGTCGGAATTGCCTAAAATTTGACAGGTTAATCGGGAACAAAAACCACGCCGTGGGCAATTTCGTCATTTTTCGTAACTGTGTCGGAATTGCCTAAAATTTGACAGGTTGATCGGGAACAAAAACCTCGCCGGGGGCAATTTCGTCATTTTTCGCGACTTTGTCGGAATTCCCCAAAATTTGACAGGTTGATCGGATACAAAAACAGCGCCTGGGGCAAATTCGTCACTTTTGGCGACTGTGTCGGAATTGGCTGAAATTTGACAAGTTGATCGGAAACAAAAATCGCGCCGGGGGCAATTTCGTCATTTTTCGCGACTGTGTCGGAATTGGCTAAAATTTGACAGGTTCATCGGGAACAAAAACCGCGCCGGGGGCAATTTCGTCATTTTTCGTAACTGTGCCGGAATTGCCTAAAATTTGACAGGTTGATCAGGAACAAAAACCACGCCGAGGGTAATTTCGTCATTTTTCGCGACTGTGTCGGAATTGGCTAAAATTTTACTGGTTGATCGAGAACAAAAATCGCGCCGTGGGCAATTTCGTCATTTTTCGCGGCTGTGTCGAAATTGGCTACAATTTGACTGGTTGATCGGGAACAAAAACAGCCTCGGGGACAATTTCGTCATTATTCGGGACCGTGTCGGAATTGCCTAAAATTTGACAGGTTAATCGGGAACAAAAACCGCGCCGGGGGCAATTTCGTCATTTTTCGCGACTGTGTCGAAATTGGCTAAAATTTGACAGGTTCATCGGGAATAAAAACCGCGCCGGGGGCTATTTCGTCATTTTTCGTAACTGTGTCGGAATTGCCTAAAATTTGACAGGTTGATCGGGAACAAAAATCGCGCCGGGGGTAATTTCGTCATTTTTCGCGACTGTGTCGGAATTGGCTAAAATTTGACAGGTTGATCGGGAACAAA
This sequence comes from Olea europaea var. sylvestris, assembly GCF_002742605.1. Taxonomy (NCBI): domain Eukaryota; kingdom Viridiplantae; phylum Streptophyta; class Magnoliopsida; order Lamiales; family Oleaceae; genus Olea; species Olea europaea. The sequence continues at coordinate 4,219 of NW_019263552.1, read as the reverse complement.
AATTGCGCCGGGGCCAATTTCGTCATTTTTCGCGACTGTGTCGGAATTGGCTACAATTTGAGTGGTTGATCGGGAACAAAAGTAGCGTCGGGGGCAATTTCGTCATTATTCGGGACCGTGTCGGAATTGCCTAAAATTTGACAGGTTAATCGGGAACAAAAACCGCGCCGTGGGCAATTTCGTCATTTTTCGCGACTGTGTCGGAATTGGCTAAAATTTGACAGGTTGATCGGGAAGAAAAATCGCGCCGGGGGCAATTTCGTCATTTTTCGCGACTGTGTCAAAATTGGCTACAATTTGAGTGGTTGATCGGGAACAAAAACTGCGTCGGGGGCAATTTCGTCATTATTCGGGACCGTGTCGGAATTGCCTAAAATTTGACAGGTTAATAGGGAACAAAAATCGCACCGGGGGCAATTTCGTCATTTTTCGCGACTGTGTCGGAATTGGCTAAAATTTGACTGGTTGATCGGGAACAAAAACCTCGCCGGGGGCAATTTTGTCATTTTTCGCGATTGTGTCGGAATTGGCCACAATTTGACTGGTTGATCGGGAACAAAGACAGCGTCGGGGGCTATTTCGTCATTATTCGGGACCGTGTCGGAATTGCCTAAAATTTGACAGGTTAATCGGGAACAAAAATCGCGCGGGGGGCAATTTCGTCATTTTTCGCGACTGTGTCGGAATTGGCTAAAATTTGACTGGTTGATCGGCAACAAAAACCGCGCCGGGGGCAATCTCGTCATTTTTCGAGACTGTGTCGGCATTGGATAAAATTTGACTGATTGATCGGGAACAAAGACAGCGTCGGGGGCTATTTCGTCATTATTCGGGACCGTGTCGGAATTGCCTAAAATTTGACAGGTTTCACGACTGTGTCGGAATTGTCTAAAATTTGACAGTGTGATCGGGAACAAAAATTGCGCCGGGGCCAATTTCGTCATTTTTCGCGATTGTGTCGGAATTGGCCTAAATTTGACAGGTTGATCGGGAACAAAAACCCGCCGGGGGCAATTTCGTCATTTTTCGCGACTGTGCCGGAATTGGCAACAATTTCACAGGTTGATCAGGAACAAAAATCGCGCCGGGGCAATTTCGTCATTTTTCGCGAATGTGTCGGAATTGGCTACAATTTGACAGGTTGATCGGGAAAAAACTGCGCCGAGGGAAATTTCGTCATTTTTCACGACTGTGTCGAAATTGGCTGAAATTTGACAGGTTGATCGGAAACAAAAACCGCGCCTGGGGCAATTTCGTCATTTTTCGCGACTGTGTTGGAATTGGCTAAAATTTGACTGGTTGATCGGGAACAAAAACCGCGCCGGGGCCAATTTCGTCATTATTCGGGACTGTGTCGGAGTTGCCTAAAATTTGACAGGTTAATCGGGAACAAAAACCGCGCCGGGGGCAATTTCGTCATTTTTCGGGACTTTGTCGGAATTGGCCAAAATTTGACAGGTTGATCGGAAACAAAAAACGCGCCTGGGGCAATTTCGTCATTTTTCGCGACTGTGTCGGAATTGGCTACAATTTGACTGGTTCATCGGGAACAAATACCGCGCAGTGGGCAATTTCGTCATTTTTGCCGACTGTGTCGGAATTGTCTAAAATTTGACAGGTTGATCGGAAAAAAAACTGTGCCGGGGGCAATTTCGTCATTTTTCGCGGCTGTGTCGGAATTGACTGAAATTTGACAGGTATCGGAAACAAAAACCGCGCCTGGGGCAATTTCGTCATTTTTCCCGACTGTGTCGGAATTGGCTACAATTTGACAGGTTGATCGGGAAAAAAACTGCGTCGGGAGCAATTTCGTCATTTTTCACGATTGAGTCGGAATTGGCTGAAATTTGACAGGTTGATCGGAAACAAAATCGCCCCTGGGGCAATTTCGTCATTTTTCGCGATAGTGTTGGAATTGGCTAAAATTTGACAGGTTGATCGGGAACAAAAACCTCGTCGGGGGCAATTTCGTCATTTTAAGCGACTTTGTCGGAATTGCCCAAAATTTGACAGGTTGATCGGAAACAAAAACCGCGCCTGGGGCAAATTCGTCATTTTTGGAGACTGTGTCGGAATTGGCTGAAATTTGACAAGATGATCGGAATCAAAAATCGCGCCGGGGGCAATTTCGTCATTTTTCGCGACTGTGTCGGAATTGGCTAAAATTTGACAGGTTCATCGGGAACAAAAACCGCGCCGGGGGCAATTACGTCATTTTTCGTGACTGTGTCGCAATTGCCTAAAATTTGACTGGTTGATCGGGAACAAAAACCGCGCCGGGGGCAATTTCGTCATTTTTCGCGACTGTGTCGGAATTGGCTAAAATTTGACAGGTTGATCGGGAACAAAAACCGCGCCGGGGGCAATTTCGTCATTTTTCGCGACTGTGTCGGAATTGGCTAAAATTTGACAGGTTGATCGGGATCAAAAACCGCGCCGGAGGCAATTTCGTCATTTTTCGTGACTTTGTCGGAATTGGCCAAAATTTGACAGGTTGATCGGAAACAAAAAACGCGCCTGGGGCAATTTCGTCATTTTTCGCGACTGTGTCGGAATTGCCTAAAATTTGACTGGTTGATCGGGAACAAAAACAGCGCCTGGGGCAATTTCGTCATTTTTCGCGACTGTGTCGGAATTGGCTAAAATTCGACAGGTTCATCGGGAAAAAAAACCGCGCCGGGGGCAATTTCGTCATTTTTCGTAATTGTGTCGGAATTGCCTAAAATTTGACAGGTTGATCGGGACCAAAAACCGCGCCGGAGGCAATTTCGTCATTTTTCGCGACTTTGTCTGAATTGGCCAAAATTTGACAGGTTGATCGGAAACAAAAAACGCGCCTGGGGCAATTTCGTCATTTTTCGCAACTGTCTGAATTGGCTAAAATTTGACTGGTTCATCGGGAATAAAAATCGCGCCGGGGACAATTTCGTCAATTTTCGCGACTGTGTCGATATTGGCTAAAATTTGACAGGTTGATCGGAAACAAAAATCGCGCCGGGGGCAATTTCGTCATTTTTCGCGACTGTGTCGGAATTGGCTTAAATTTGACAGGTTCATCGGGAAAAAAAATCGCTCCGGGGGCAATTTCGTCTTTTTTCGGGACTGTGTCGGAATTGCCTAAAATTTGACAGGTTGATCGGGAACAAAAATCGCGCCGGGGGAAATTTCGTCATTTTTCGCGACTGTGTCGGAATTGGCTACAATTTGACAGGTTGATCGGGAAAAAACTGCGTCGGGGGCAATTTCGTCGTTTTTCACGATTGTGTCGGAATTGGCTGAAATTTGACAGGTTGATCGGAAACAAAATCGCGCCTGGGCGATTTCGTCATTTTTCGCGATAGTGTTGGAATTGGCTAAAATTTGACAGGTTGATCGGGAACAAAAACGTCGCCGGGGGCAATTTCGTCATTTTTCGCGACTTTGTCGGAATTGCCCAAAATTTGACAGGTTGATCGGAAACAAAAACCGCGCCTGGGGCAAATTCGTCATTTTTGGCGACTGTGTCGGAATTGGCTGAAATTTGACAAGTTGATCGGAAACAAAAATCGCGCCGGGTGCAATTTCGTCATTTTTCGCGACTGTGTCGGAATTGGCTAAAATTTGACAGGTTCATCGGGAACAAAAACCGCGCCGGGGGCAATTTCGTCATTTTTCGCGACTGTGTCGGAATTGGCTAAAATTTGACAGGTTCATCGGGAACAAAAACCGCGCCGGGGGCAATTTCGTCATTTTTCGTGACTGTGTCGGAATTACCTAAAATTTGACAAGTTCATCAGGAAAAAAACCGCGCCGGGGGCAATTTCGTCATTTTTCGTAATTGTGTCGGAATTGCCTAAAATTTGACAGGTTGATCGGGAACAAAAATCGCGCTGGAGGCAATTTCGTCATTTTTCGCGACTGTGTCGGAATTGGCCAAAATTTGACAGGTTGATCGGAAACAAAAATCGCGCCTGGGGCAATTTCGTCATTTTTCGCGACTGTGTCGGAATTGGCTACAATTTGACTGGTTCATCGGGAACAAAAACCGCGCAGTGGGCAATTTCGACATTTTTGCCGACTGTGTCGGAATTGTCTAAAATTTGACCGGTTGATCGGAAAAAAAACTGTGCCGGGGGCAATTTCGTCATTTTTCGCGGCTGTGTCGGAATTGGCTGAAATTTGACAGGTTGATCGGAAACAAAAACCGCGCCTGGGGCAATTTCGTCATTTTTCCCGACTT
>NW_019263551.1:14931-15252 GCF_002742605.1 Olea europaea var. sylvestris | reverse complement strand
TTAGGACCCCTACTGTGACAACAGCTACTACGCATCCCACATCAAAAAATGCTATCGACGAAACAAACCTTTATCAAACATATCACCATGACCTGGTACAGAACCAATCTTCACTTTTCGACATCCGTAACGGATTAAGAAAAGCGTTCTAACAGCAGTTACACAGCCCCTGAATGTCTTAATAGCTGTAAGGCTACACAGTAGGCTAAGCGAAGCGAAGCAACTAGTTTACTTGCTTGCCAGTTCTGAACAACAAGAACAACTCGCTAGCTTCAGTTACCACTCTCAAAGTCGAAACAGCCAACAAGCAACTACTGCGCT
>NW_019263551.1:4794-5019 GCF_002742605.1 Olea europaea var. sylvestris | reverse complement strand
CCCTTAGGACTCTATAAAGTCATTTAACAGCAGATAAACACAAGTTATGACCAACCCTCACACGAGAAAGAAGGCTTTCCTTAAGAGAATTCGTTCCTATACATAGAACAAGGAGAGCAATCAACGCTATGGCTACTTTAGTACAATTCCCGCCTTAGGACCCCTACTGTGACAACAGCTACTACGCATCCCACATCAAAAAATGCTATCGACGAAACAAACCTT
>NW_019263551.1:0-617 GCF_002742605.1 Olea europaea var. sylvestris | reverse complement strand
AAGAGTCAAAAGTTTTCTGGAATGCTGTTGGAATCGTCCTTTTTTTGTTTGTTTAGTTGTCCGATTAGGAAATCTCAAACGTCGAAGATAGCTGGGCCATTGTGTTAGCCTCAACATTGGCCCTTCTAGGTACATGGTCAATCTTAATTTCATCAAACTCGACGAATCGAGTCTAGGGCTCTTTTTGTGTATGGGTGCTGCTTTGCCTCATACTCAGCGATGACTTGTCTCACTACTAGCTAGCTGAGAATCACCCTTCTTAACGTGGATGGATCGCATGCCCATTGCCGCAGCTAGTTCTAATCCGATAAGCAAGGCTTCATACTCAGCTACGTTGTTCGTGCATGGGAAATTAAGCCGGTATGAATGGTGAGAAACTAGACCATTCATTAGGAGAGAAAAAAACAAGACCTGCTCCCGCGCCACCTTGCGTACTGGAGCCATCGAAATACATTTGCCATGGAGTTGTGGTCAGACGCATGACCTCTCCATTATCCTGATCGGGCAACTGCTTGCCTAAGTCCAACGGATGATTTATCAAAAATTCGGACCCTTTGACCGGTAAATAATTGAATGAAAACTCTGACAAGGCAAAAACCCATTTTTCAATCCGACCT
>NW_019263550.1:0-15260 GCF_002742605.1 Olea europaea var. sylvestris | reverse complement strand
AAAGCTTGGATTGTCGGCGTAAGAAGAATTGAGCGTAACTTTTGCACACGGTGTCCGTTTTGGGACCATAAGTACTTTTTGGAGATGTAGCGACCGTTTTGGATTAAACTCACCACTTCATCATGACGTATCAGGGATTTCGGTCATTTTTCAAAAGTGTGAGCACCTGCATATTTGGAACGCTTGGATTGTCGACGTAGGAAGAATTGAGCGTAACTTTTGGACCCGGTGTCCGTTTTGGGACCATATGTACTTTTTGGAAATGTAGCGACCGTTTTGGGTTGAACTCACAACTTCGTCGTGACGTATTAGGCATTTTGGCCATTTTTTGAAAGAGTGAGCACCTGCATATTTGGAACGCTTGGACTGCCGACGTACGAAGAATTGAGCTTAACTTTTGTACTAGGTGTCCGTTTTAGGACCATATGTACTTTTTGGAAATGTAGCGACCGTTTTGGGTTGAACTCACAACTTCGTCGTGACGTATTAGGCATTTTGGCCATTTTTCGAAAGAGTGAGCACCTGCATATTTGGAACGCTTGGATTGCCGACGTACGAAGAATTGAGCGTAACTTTTGTACAAGGTGTCCGTTTTAGGACCATAAGTACTTTTTGGAAATGTAGCGACCGTTTTGGGTTGAACTCACAACTTCGTCGTGACGTATTAGGCATTTTGGCCATTTTTCGAAAGAGTGAGCACCTGCATATTTGGAACGCTTGGATTGCCGACGTACGAAGAATTGAGCGTAACTTTTGTACAAGGTGTCCGTTTTAGGACCATAAGTACTTTTTGGAAATGTAGCGAACTTTTTGGATTGAACTCACAACTTCGTCGTGACGTACGATGGATTTCGGCCATTTTTCAAAAGAATGAGCACTTGCATATTTGGAACGCTTGGATTGCCGACGTACGAAGAATTGAGCGTAACTTTTGTACAAGGTGTCCGTTTTAGGACCATAAGTACTTTTTGGAAATGTAGCGACTGTTTTGGATTGAACTCAAAACTTCATCGTGACGTATGAGGGATTTTGGCCCTTTTACGAAAGAATGAGCACTTGGATATTTGGAACGCTTGGATTGCCGACGTACGAAGAATTGAGCGTAACTTTTGTACAAGGTGTCCGTTTTAGGACCATAAGTACTTTTTGGAAATGTAGCGACTGTTTTGGATTGAACTCAAAACTTCATCGTGACGTATGAGGGATTTTGGCCCTTTTACGAAAGAATGAGCACTTGGATATTTGGAACGCTTGGATTGCCGACGTACGAAGAATTGAGCGTAACTTTTGTACAAGGTGTCCGTTTTAGGACCATAAGTACTTTTTGGAAATGTAGCGACTGTTTTGGATTGAACTCAAAACTTCATCGTGACGTATGAGGGATTTTGGCCCTTTTACGAAAGAATGAGCACTTGGATATTTGGAACGCTTGGATTGCCGGCGTACGAAGAATTTAGCGAAACTTTTGCACACGGTGTCCATTTTGGGACCATAAGTACTTTTTTGAAACGTAGTGACCGCTGTGGATTTAACTCACAACTTCGTCGTGACGTAAGAGGGATTTCGGCCAATTTTCGAAAGAGTGAGCACTTGGATATTTGGAACGCTTGGATTGCCGACGTACGAAGAATTGAGCGTAACTTTTGCACACGGTGTCCGTTTTGGGACCATAAGTACGTTTTGTAAATGTAGCGACCGTTTTGGATTGAACTCACCACTTCATCGTGACGTATCAGGGATTTCAGTCATTTTTCAAAAGTGTGAGCACTTGCATATTTGGAACGCTTGGATTGTCAGCGTACAAAGAATTGAGCGTAACTTTTGCACCCGGTGTCCGTTTTGGGCCCGTAAGTCCTTTTTGGAAATGTAGCGACCGTTTAGGATGTAACTCATAACCTCATCGTGACGTATGAGTGATTTCGGCCATTTTCAAAAGAATGAGCACTTGCATATTTCGAACGCTTTGATTGTCGACGTATGAAGAATTGAGCGTAACGTTTGCACCCGGTGTCCGTTTTTGGCCCGTAATTCCTTTTTGGAAATGTAGCGACCGTTTTGGATTCAACTCACCACTTCGTCGTGACATATGAGGGATTTCAGTCTTTTTTTGAAAGTGTAAGTACTTGCATATTTGGAAAGCTTGGATTGACGGCATACCAAGAATTGAGCGTAACTTTTGCACCCGGTGTCCGTTTTGGGCCCGTAAGTCCTTTTTGAAAATGTAGCGACCGTTTTGGTTTTAACTCACAACCTCGTCGTGACGTATGGGGGATTTTGGCCATTTTTCGAAAGAATGAGCACATGCATATTTGGAACGCTTGGATTGTCGGCGTACAAAGAATTGAGCGTAACTTTTGCAAACGGTGTCCATTTTGGGACCATAAGTACTTTTTGGAAATGTAGCGACCGTTTCGGATTGAACTCCCAACTTCGTCGTGACGTATGAGGGATTTTGGCCATTTTTCGAAAGAATGAGCACTTGCATATTTGGAAAGCTTGAATTGTCAGCGTAAGAAGAATTGAGCTTAACTTTTGCACGCGGTGTCCGTTTTGGGACCACAAGTACTTTTTGGAAATGTAGCAACCGTTTTGGATTGAACTCACAACCTTCTCGTGACGTAAGAGGGATTTCGGCCATTTTTTGAAAGAATGAGCACTTGCATATTTGGAACGCTTGGATTGTCGACGTACGAAGAATCGAGCGTAACTTTTGGACCCGGTGTCCGTTTTGGGACCATTTGTACTTTTTGGAAATGTAGCGACCGTTTTGGGTTGAACTCACAACTTTGTCGTGACGTATTAGGCATTTTGGCCATTTTTCGAAAGAGTGAGCACCTGCATATTTGGAACGCTTAGATTGTCGGCGTACGAAGAATTGAGCGTAACTTTTGTACAAGGTGTCCGTTTTAGGACCATAAGTACTTTTTGGAAATGTAGCGACCTTTTTAGATTGAACTTACGACTTCGTCGTGACGTACGATGGATTTCGGCCATTTTTCAAAAGAATGAGAACTTGCATATTTGGAACGCTTGGATTGTCGACGTACGAAGAATTGAGCGCAACTTTTGCACCCTGTGTCCGTTTTTGGACCATAAGTACTTTTTGGAAATGTAGCGACAGTTTTGGGTTGAACGCACAACTTCGTCGTGACGTATGTGGGATTTCGGCCATTTTTCGAAAGAATGAGCACTTGAATATTTGGAACGCTTGGATTGTCGACGTGCGAAGAATTGAGCGTAACTTTTGCACCCAGTGTCCGTTTTGGGACCATAAGTACTTTTTGGAAATGTAGCGACCGTTTCGGATTGAACTCCCAACTTCATCGTGACGTATGAGGGATTTCGGCCATTTTTTGAAAGATTGAGCACTTGTATATTTGGAACGCTTGGATTGTCGGCGTACGAAGAATTGAGCGTAACTTTTGCACACGGTGCCCGTTTTGGGTCCATAAGTACTTTTTGGAAATGTAGCGACCGTTTCGGATTGAACTCCCAACTTCATCGTGACGTATGAGGGATTTCGGCCATTTTTTGAAAGATTGAGCACTTGTATATTTGGAACGCTTGGATTGTCGGCGTACAAATAATTGAGCGTAACTTTTGCACCCGGTGTCCGTTTTGGGCCCGTATGTCCTTTTTGGAAATGTAGCGACCATTTAGGATTTAACTCACAACTTCTTCGTAACGTATGAGAGATTTCGGCCATTTTTTGATAGAATGAGCACTTTCACATTTGGAATGCTTGGATTGTCGGCGTACGAAGAATTGAGCGAAACCTTTGCACCCGGTGTCCGTTTTGGGCCCGTAAGTCCTTTTTGGAAATGTAGCGGCCATTTAGGATTGAACTCACAACTTCTTCGTAACGTATGAGAGATTTCGGCCATTTTTTGATAGAATGAGCACTTGCACATTTGGAACGCTTGGATTGTCGGCGTATGAAGTATTGAGCATAACTTTTGCACACGGTGTCCGTTTTGGGGCCATAAGTGCTTTTTGGAAATGTAGCGGCCATTTAGGATTGAACTCACAACTTCTTCGTAACGTATGAGAGATTTCGGCCATTTTTTGATAGAATGAGCACTTGCACATTTGGAACGCTTGGATTGTCGGCGTATGAAGTATTGAGCATAACTTTTGCACACGGTGTCCGTTTTGGGGCCATAAGTGCTTTTTGGAAATGTAGCGACCTTTTTAGATTGAACTTACGACTTCGTCGTGACGTACGAGGGATTTAGGCCATTTTTCGAAAGAGTGAGCACTTGCATATTTGGAACGCTTGGATTGCCGGCGTACGAAAAATTTAGCGTAACTTTTGCACAAGGTGTCCGTTTTGGGGCCATAAGTGCTTTTTGGAAATGTAGCGACCGTTGTGGATTTAACTCACAACTTCGTCGTGACGTAAGAGGGATTTCGGCCATTTTTCGAAAGAATGAGCACTTGGATATTTGGAACGCTTGGATTGTCCGCGTACGAAGAATTGAGCGAAACCTTTGCACCCGGTGTCCGTTTTGTGCCCGTAAGTACTTTTTGGAAATGTAGCGACCGATTTGGATTGAACTCACCACTTCGTCGTGACGTACGAGGGATTTCAGCCATTTTTCGAAAGAATGAGCACTTGGATATTTGGAACGCTTGGATTGTCCGCGTACGAAGAATTGAGCGAAACCTTTGCACCCGGTGTCCGTTTTGTGCCCGTAAGTACTTTTTGGAAATGTAGCGACCGATTTGGATTGAACTCACCACTTCGTCGTGACGTACGAGGGATTTCAGCCATTTTTCGAAAGAATGAGCACTTGCATATTTGGAACGCTTGGATTGTCCGCGTACGAAGAATTGAGCGAAACCTTTGCACCCGGTGTCCGTTTTGTGCCCGTAAGTCCTTTTTGGAAATGTAGCGACCATTTTGGATTGAACTCACCACTTCGTCGTGACTACGAGGGATTTCGGCCATTTTTCGAAAGAACGATCACTTGCATATTTGGAACGCTTGGATTGTCGACGAACGAAGAATTGAGCGCAACTTTTGCACCCGGTATCCGTTTTGGGACCATAAGTACTTTTTGGAAATGTAGGGACAGTTTTGGGTTGAACTCACAACTTCGTCGTGACGTACGAGGGATTTCGGCTATTTTTCAAAAGAATGAGCACTTGCATATTTAGAACGCTTGGATTGTCGACGTACGAATAATTGAGCGCAACCTTTGCACCCGGTGTCCGTTTTGGGACCATAAGTACTTTTTGGAAATGTAGCGACCGTTTTGGATTGAACTCACCACTTCGTCGTGACGTATGAGGGATTTAGGCCATTTTTCGAAAGAGTGAGCACTTGCATATTTGGAATGCTTGGATTGCCGACGTACGAAAAATTTAGCGTAACTTTTGCACAAGGTGTCCGTTTAGGGACCATAAGTACTTTTTGGAAATGTAGCGACCGTTGTGGATTCAACTCACAACTTTGTCGTGACGTAAGACGGATTTCGGCCATTTTTCGAAAGAGTGAGCACTTGCATGTTTGGAACGCTTGGATTGCCGGCATACAAAGAATTGAACGTAACTTTTGCACACGGTGTCCGTTTTGGGACCATAAGTACTTTTTGGAAATGTAGCGATTGTTTTGGATTGAACTCACCACTTCCTCGTGACGTATGAGAGATTTTGGTCATTTTTCGAAAGTGTGAGCACTTGCATATTTGGAATGCTTGGATTGTCGACGTACAAAGAATTGAGCGTAACTTTTGCACCCGGTGTCCGTTTTGGGCTCGTAAGTCCTTTTTCGAAATGTAGCGACCGTTGAGGATTTAATTCACAACTTCTTCGTGATGTATGAGGTATTTCGGTCATTTTTCGAAAGAATGAACACTTGCATATTTGGAACGCTTGGATTGTCAGCGTACGAAGAATTGAGCGAAACCTTTGCACCCGGTGTCCGTTTTGGGCCCATAAGTCCTTTTTGGAAATATAGCGACCATTTTGGATTGAACTCACCACTTCGTCGTGACGTATGAGGGATTTTGGTCATTTTTCGAAAGAATGAGCACTTGCATATTTGGAACGCTTGGATTGTCGACGTACGAAGAATTGAGCGCAACTTTTGCACCCGGTGTCCGTTTTGGGACACTAAGTACTTTTTGGAAATGTAGCGACCGTTTTGGGTTGAACTCACAACTTTGTCGTGACGTATGAGAGATTTTGGCCATTTTTCAAAAGAGTTAGCACTTGCATATTTGGAACGCTCGGATTGCCGGCGTACGAAGAATTTATCGTAACTTTGCACACGGTTTCCATTTTGGGACCATAAGTACTTTTTGGAAATGTAGCGACCGTTGTGGATTTAACTCACAACTTCATTGTGACGTATGAGGGATTTCGGCCATTTTTTGAAAAAATGAGCACTTGCATATTTGGAACGCTTGGATTGTCGACGTACGAAGAATTGAGCACAACTTTTGCACCCGGTGCCCATTTTGGGACCATAAGTACTTTTTGGAAATGTAGCGACCGTTTTGGGTTGAACTCACAACTTTGTCGTGACGTATGAGAGATTTTGGCCATTTTTCGAAAGAGCGAGCACTTGCATATTTGGAACGCTCAGATTGCCGGCGTACGAAGAATTGAGCGTAACTTTTGCACCCGGTGTCCGTTTTGGGCCCGTAAGTCCTTTTTCGAAATGTAGCGACCGTTGAGGATTTAACTCACAACTTCTTCGTGATGTATGACGTATTTCGGTCATTTTTCGAAAGAATGAACACTTGCATATTTGGAACGCTTGGATTGTCGACGTACAAAGAATTGAGCGTAACTTTTGTACCCAGTGTCCGTTTTGGGCCCGTAAGTCCTTTTTCGAAATGTAGCGACCGTTGAGGATTTAACTCCCAACTTCTTCGTGATGTATGAGGTATTTCGGTCATTTTTCGAAAGAATGAACACTTGCATATTTGGAATGCTTGGATTGTCGACGTACAAAGAATTGAGCGTAACTTTTGCACCCGGTGTCCGTTTTGGGCCCGTAAGTCCTTTTTCGAAATGTAGCGACCGTTGAGGATTTAACTCACAACTTCTTCGTGATGTATGAGGTATTTCGGTCATTTTTCAAAAGAATGAACATTTGCATATTTGGAACGCTTGGATTGTCGGCGTAAAAAGAATTGAGCGTAAATTTTGCACTCGGTGTCCATTTTGGGCCCGTAAGTCCTTTTTGGAAATGTAGCGACCGATTTGGGTTGAACTCACAACTTCATCGTGATGTAAGAGGGATTTTGGCCATTTTTCGAAAGAATGAGCACTTGCATATTTGGAACGCTTGGATTGTCCGCGTACAAATAATTGAGCGTAATTTTTGCACCCGGTGTCCGTTTTGGGACCATAAGTACTTTTTGGAAATGTAGCGACAGTTTTGGGTTGAACTCACAACTTCGTCGTGACGTACGAGGGATTTCGGCCATTTTTCGAAAGAATGAGCACTTGCATATTTGGAACGCTTGGATTGTCGACGTACGAAGAATTGAGCGCAACTTTTGCACCCGATGTCCGTTTTGGGACCATAAGTACTTTTTGGAAATGTAGCGACCATTTTGGATTGAACTCACAACTTCGTCGTGACGTATGAGGGATTTCGGCCATTTTTTGAAAGAATGAGCACTTGCATATTTGGCACGCTTGGATTGTCGGCGTACGAAGAATTGAGCGCAACTTTTGCACCCGATGTCCGTTTTGGGACCATAAGTACTTTTTGGAAATGTAGCGACCATTTTGGATTGAACTCACAACTTCGTCGTGACGTATGAGGGATTTCGGCCATTTTTTGAAAGAATGAGCACTTGCATATTTGGAACGCTCGGATTGCCGGCGTACGAAGAATTTAGCGTAACTTTGCACACGGTTTCCATTTTGGGACCATAAGTCCTTTTTGGAAATGTAGCGACCGTTGTGGATTTAACTCACAATTCATCGTGACGTATGAGGGATTTTGGCCATTTTTCGGAAGAGCGAGCACCTGCATATTTGGAACGCTTGGATTGTCGACGTACGAAGAATTGAGCGCAACATTTGCACCCGGTGTCCTTTTTGGGACCATAAGTACTTTTTGGAAATGTAGCAACCGTATCGGATTGAAGTCCCAACTTCGTCGTGACGTATGAGGGATTTCGACCATTTTTCAAAAGAGTGACCACTTGCATATTTGGAACGCTTGGATTGCCGGCGTACGAAGAATTGAGCGTAACTTTTGCACACGGTGTCATTTTTTGGGACCATAAGTACTTTTTGGAAATGTAGCGACCGTTTCGGATTGAACTCACCACTTCCTCGTGACGTATCAGGGATTTCGGTCATTTTCAAAAGTTCGAGCACTTGCATATATGGAACGCTTGGATTGTCGGCGTACAAAGAATTGAGCGTAACTTTTGCACCTGGTGTCCGTTTTGGGCCCGTAAGTCCTTTTTGGAAATGTAGCGACCGTTTAGGATTTAACTCACAACTTCTTCGTGACGTATGAGGGATTTCGGCCATTTTTCGAAAAAATGAGCACTTGCATATTTGGAACGCTTGGATTGTCGACGTACGAAGAATTGAGCGCAACTTTTGCACCCGGTGTCCGTTTTGGTACCATAAATACTTTTTGGAAATGTAGCGACCGTTTTGGGTTGAACTCTGAACTTCGTCGTGACGTACATGGGATTTCACCCATTTTTCGAAAGAATGAGTACTTGCATATTTGGAACGCTTGGATTGTCGACGTACGAAGAATTGAGCGCAACTTTTGCACCCTGTCTCCCTTTTGGGACCATAAGTACTTTTTGGAAATGTAGAGACCGTTTTGGATTGAACTCATGACTTCATCCTGACGTATGAGGGATTTCGGGCATTTTTCGAAAGAGTGAGCACTTGCATATTTGGAACGCTTGGATTGCCGGAGTACGAAGAATTAAGCATAACTTTTGCACACGGTGTCCGTTTTGGGACCATAAGTACTTTTTGGAAATGTAGCGACCGATTTGGATTGAACTCACAACTTCGTCGTGACGTACGAGGGATTTCAACCATTTTTCGAAAGAGTGAGCACTTGCATATTTGGAACGCTTGGATTGCCGGAGTACGAAGAATTAAGCATAACTTTTGCACACGGTGTCCGTTTTGGGACCATAAGTACTTTTTGGAAATGTAGCGACCGTTTTGGATTGAACTCCAAACTTAGTCGTGACGTATGAGGGATTCTGGCCATTTTTCAAAAGAGTGAGCACTTGCATATTTGGAACGCTTGGGTTGCTGACGTACGAAGAATCGAGCGTAACTTTTGCACACAGTGTCCATTTTGGGATCATAAGTACTTTTTGGAAATGTAGCGACTGTTTTGGATTGAACTCAAAACTTCATCGTGACGTATTAGGGATTTCGGCCATTTTTCGAAAGAGTGAGCACTTGCATATTTGGAACGCTTGGATTGCCGGCGTACGAAGAATTTAGCGTAACTTTTGCACACGGTGTCCGTTTTGGGACCATAAGTACTTTTTGAAAATGTAGCGACCGTGGTGGATTTAACTCACAACTTCGTCGTGACGTAAGAGGGATTTCGGCCATTTTTTGAAAGAGTGAGCACTTGCATATTTGGAACGCTTGGATTGCCGGCGTACGAAGAATTTAGCGAAACTTCTGCACACGGTGTCCGTTTTGGGACCATAAGTACTTTTTGGAAACGTAGCGACCGTTGTGGATTTAACTCACAACTTCATCATGACGTAAGAGGGATTTCGGCCAATTTTCGAAAGAGTGAGCACTTGGATATTTGGAACGCTTGGATTGCCGGCGTACGAAGAATTGAGCGTAACTTTTGCACACGGCGTCCGTTTTGGGACCATAAGTACTTTTTGTAAATGTAGCGACCGTTTTGGATTGAACTCACCACTTCATCGTGACGTATCAGGGATTTCGGTCATTTTTCGAAAGTGTGAGCACTTGCATATTTGGAACGCTTGGATTGTCGGCGTACAAAGAATTGAGCATAACTTTTGCACCCGTTGTCCGTTTTGGGCCCGTAAGTCCTTTTTGGAAATGTAGCGACCGTTTAGGATTTAACTCACAACTTCATCATGACGTATGAGGGATTTCGGCCATTTTTCGAAAGAATGAGCACTTGCATATTTTGAACGCTTTGATTGTCGACGTATGAAGAATTGAGCGTAACGTTTGCACCTGGTGTCCGTTTTTGGCCCGTAATTCCTTTTTGGAAATGTAGCGACAATTTTGGATTCAACTCACCACTTCGTCGTGACGTATGAGGGATTTCACTCATTTTTTGAAAGTGTAAGTACTTGCATATTTGGAAAGCTTGGATTGACGGCATACCAAGAATTGAGCGTAACTTTTGCACCCGGTGTCCGTTTTGGGCCCGTAAGTCCTTTTTGGAAATGTAGCGATCGTTTTGGTTTTAACTCACAACCTCGTCGTGACGTATGAGGGATTTTGGCCATTTTTCGAAAGAATGAGCACTTGCATATTTGGAACGCTTGAATTGTCGGCGTACAAAGAATTGAGCGTAACTTTTGCAAACGGTGTCCGTTTTGGGACCATAAGTACTTTCTGGAAATGTAGCGACCGTTTCGGATTGAACTCCCAACTTCGTCGTGACGTATGAGGGATTTCAGCCATTTTTCAAAAGATTGATCACTTGCATATTTGGAACGCTTGGATTGTCGGCGTACAAAGAATTGAGCGTAACTTTTGCACCCGGTGACCGTTTTGGGCCCGTAAGTCCTTTTTGGAAATGTAGCGACCGTTTAGGATTTAACTCACAACTTCTTCGTAACGTATGAGAGATTTTGGCCATTTTTTGATAGAATGAGCACTTGCATATTTGGAACGCTTGGATTGTCGGCGTACGAAGAATTGAGCGAAACCTTTGCACCCGGTGTCCATTTTGGGCCCGTAATTCCTTTTTGGAAATGTAGCGACCGTTATGGATTGAACTCACCACTTCGTCGTGACGTATGAGGGATTTCGGCCATTTTTCGAAAGAATGATCACTTGCATATTTGGAACGCTTGGATTGTCGACGTACGAAGAATTGAGCACAACTTTTGCACCTAGTGTCCGTTTTGGGACCATAAGTACTTTTTGGAAATGTAGCGACAGTTTTGGGTTGAACTCACAACTTTGTTGTTACGTACGAGGGATTTCGGCCATTTTTCAAAAGAATGAGCACTTGCATATTTGGAACGCTTGGATTGTCGACGTACGAAGAATTGAGCGCAACTTTTGCACCCGGTGTCCGTTTTGGGACCATAAGTATTTTTTGGAAATGTAGCGGCCGTTGTGTATATAACACACAACTTCGTCGTGACGTAAGAGGGATTTCGGCCATTTTTCGAAAGAGTGAGCACTTGCATATTTGGAACGCTTGGATTGCCGGCGTACGAAGAATTGAGCGTAACTTTTGTACACGGTGTCCGTTTTGGGACCATAAGTACTTTTTGGAAATGTAGCGACCGTTTTGGATTGAACACACAACTTCATCGTGACGTACGCGGGATTTTGGCAATTTTTCAAAAGAATGAGCACTTGCATATTTGGAACGCTTGGATTGTCGGCGTACAAAGAATTGAGCGTAACTTTTGCACCCGATGTCCGTTTTGGGCCCGTAAGTCCTTTTTGGAAATGTAGCGACCGTAGAGGATTTAACTCACAACTTCTTCGTGACGTATGAGGTATTTCGTTCATTTTTCGAAAGAATGAACACTTGCATATTTGGAACGCTTGGATTGTCGGCGTACGAAGAATTGAGCGAAACCTTTGCACCCGGTGTCCGTTTTGGGACCGTAAGTCCTTTTTGGAAATGTAGCGACCGTTTTGGATTGAACTCACCACTTCGTCGTGAGGTATGAGGGATTTTGGTCATTTTTCGAAAGTGCGAGCACTTGCATATTTGGAACGCTTGGATTGTCAACGTACAAAGAATTGAGCGTAACTTTTGCACTCGGTGTCCATTTTGGGCCCGTATGTCCTTTTTGGAAATGTAGCGACCGTTTTGGGTTGAACTCACAACTTCATCGTGATGTAAGAGGGATTTTGCCATTTTTCGAAAGAATGAGCACTTGCATATTTGGAACGCTCGGATAGTCGACGTACGAAGAATTGAGCGTAACTTTTGCACACGGTGTCCATTTTGGGACCATAAGTACTTTTTGGAAATATAGCGACCGTTTTGGATTGAACTCACAACTTCGTAGTGACGTACGAGGGATTTCGGCCATTTTTTGAAAGAATGAGCACTTGCATATTTGGAACGCTTGGATTGTCGACGTAAGAAGAATTGAGCGCAACTTTTGCACCCGATGTCCGTTTTGGGACCATAAGTACTTTTTGGAAATGTAGCGACCGTTTTGGATTGAACTCACCACTTCGTCGTGACGTATGAGGGATTTTGGCCATTTTTCGAAAGAGTGAGCACCTGCATATTTGGAACGCTTGGATTGTCGGCGTACGAAGAATTTAGCGTAACATTTGCACCCGGTGTTCGTTTTGGGCCCGTAAGTACTTTTTGGAAATGTAACGACCGTTTTGGATTGAACTCACCACTTCGTCGTGACGTATGAGGGATTTTGGCCATTTTTCGAAAGAGTGAGCACCTGCATATTTGGAACGCTTGGATTGTCGGCGTACGAAGAATTTAGCGTAACATTTGCACCCGGTGTTCGTTTTGGGCCCGTAAGTACTTTTTGGAAATGTAACGACCGTTTTGGATTGAACTCACCACTTCGTCGTGACGTATGAGGGATTTTGGCCATTTTTCGAAAGAGTGAGCACCTGCATATTTGGAACGCTTGGATTGTCGGCGTACGAAGAATTTAGCGTAACATTTGCACCCGGTGTTCGTTTTGGGCCCGTAAGTACTTTTTGGAAATGTAACGACCGTTTTGGATTGAACTCACCACTTCGTCGTGACGTATGAGGGATTTTGGCCATTTTTCGAAAGAGTGAGCACCTGCATATTTGGAACGCTTGGATTGTCGGCGTACGAAGAATTTAGCGTAACATTTGCACCCGGTGTTCGTTTTGGGCCCGTAAGTACTTTTTGGAAATGTAACGACCGTTTTGGATTGAACTCACCACTTCGTCGTGACGTATGAGGGATTTTGGCCATTTTTCGAAAGAGTGAGCACCTGCATATTTGGAACGCTTGGATTGTCGGCGTACGAAGAATTTAGCGTAACATTTGCACCCGGTGTTCGTTTTGGGCCCGTAAGTACTTTTTGGAAATGTAACGACCGTTTTGGATTGAACTCACCACTTCGTCGTGACGTATGAGGGATTTTGGCCATTTTTCGAAAGAGTGAGCACCTGCATATTTGGAACGCTTGGATTGTCGGCGTACGAAGAATTTAGCGTAACATTTGCACCCGGTGTTCGTTTTGGGCCCGTAAGTACTTTTTGGAAATGTAACGACCGTTTTGGATTGAACTCACCACTTCGTCGTGACGTATGAGGGATTTTGGCCATTTTTCGAAAGAGTGAGCACCTGCATATTTGGAACGCTTGGATTGTCGGCGTACGAAGAATTTAGCGTAACATTTGCACCCGGTGTTCGTTTTGGGCCCGTAAGTACTTTTTGGAAATGTAACGACCGTTTTGGATTGAACTCACCACTTCGTCGTGACGTATGAGGGATTTTGGCCATTTTTCGAAAGAGTGAGCACCTGCATATTTGGAACGCTTGGATTGTCGGCGTACGAAGAATTTAGCGTAACATTTGCACCCGGTGTTCGTTTTGGGCCCGTAAGTACTTTTTGGAAATGTAACGACCGTTTTGGATTGAACTCACCACTTCGTCGTGACGTATGAGGGATTTTGGCCATTTTTCGAAAGAGTGAGCACCTGCATATTTGGAACGCTTGGATTGTCGGCGTACGAAGAATTTAGCGTAACATTTGCACCCGGTGTTCGTTTTGGGCCCGTAAGTACTTTTTGGAAATGTAACGACCGTTTTGGATTGAACTCACCACTTCGTCGTGACGTATGAGGGATTTTGGCCATTTTTCGAAAGAGTGAGCACCTGCATATTTGGAACGCTTGGATTGTCGGCGTACGAAGAATTTAGCGTAACATTTGCACCCGGTGTTCGTTTTGGGCCCGTAAGTACTTTTTGGAAATGTAACGACCGTTTTGGATTGAACTCACCACTTCGTCGTGACGTATGAGGGATTTTGGCCATTTTTCGAAAGAGTGAGCACCTGCATATTTGGAACGCTTGGATTGTCGGCGTACGAAGAATTTAGCGTAACATTTGCACCCGGTGTTCGTTTTGGGCCCGTAAGTACTTTTTGGAAATGTAACGACCGTTTTGGATTGAACTCACCACTTCGTCGTGACGTATGAGGGATTTTGGCCATTTTTCGAAAGAGTGAGCACCTGCATATTTGGAACGCTTGGATTGTCGGCGTACGAAGAATTTAGCGTAACATTTGCACCCGGTGTTCGTTTTGGGCCCGTAAGTACTTTTTGGAAATGTAACGACCGTTTTGGATTGAACTCACCACTTCGTCGTGACGTATGAGGGATTTTGGCCATTTTTCGAAAGAGTGAGCACCTGCATATTTGGAACGCTTGGATTGTCGGCGTACGAAGAATTTAGCGTAACATTTGCACCCGGTGTTCGTTTTGGGCCCGTAAGTACTTTTTGGAAATGTAACGACCGTTTTGGATTGAACTCACCACTTCGTCGTGACGTATGAGGGATTTTGGCCATTTTTCGAAAGAGTGAGCACCTGCATATTTGGAACGCTTGGATTGTCGGCGTACGAAGAATTTAGCGTAACATTTGCACCCGGTGTTCGTTTTGGGCCCGTAAGTACTTTTTGGAAATGTAACGACCGTTTTGGATTGAACTCACCACTTCGTCGTGACGTATGAGGGATTTCGGCAATTTTTCGAAAGAATGAGCACTTGCATATTTGGAACGCTTGGATTGTCGCCGTACGAAGAATTGAGCGTAACTTTTGCTCATGGTGTCCGTTTTGGGCCCGTAAGTCCTTTTTGGAAATGTAGCGACCGTTTTAGATTTTACTCACAACTTCATCGTGACGTAAGAGGGATTTCGGCCATTTTTTGATAGTGTGAGCACTTGCATATTTGGAACGCTTGGATTGTCGGCGTACGAAGAATTGAGCCTAACTTTTGCACACGGTATCCGTTTTGGGACCATAAGTACTTTTTGGAAATGTAGCGACCGTTTGGGATTGAACTCACCACTTCGTCGTGACGTATGAGGG
>NW_019263549.1:0-15266 GCF_002742605.1 Olea europaea var. sylvestris | reverse complement strand
GATGGATGGGAAACAAAAATCGCGCAGGGGCAATTTCGTCATTTTTCGTGACGGTGTCGGAATCGACTAAAATTTGACAGATTAATCGGAAATAAAAATCGCGCCGAGGGCAATTTCGTGGTTTTTCGCGACGGTGTCGGAATGGGATCAAATTTGACGGATTCATCGGAAACAAAAATCGCGCCAGGGGCAATTTCGTCGTTTTTCGCGACGGTGTCAGAATCGGCTAAAATTTGACTGATTGGTGGGAAACAAAAATCGCGCCGTGGGCAATTTCGTCATTTTTGGGACAATGTCGAAATCGGCTAAAATTTGACTGATTGATGGGAAACAAATATCTGATTTCGTCATTTTTCGAGACGATGTTGGAATTGTCTAAAATTTGACTGATTGATGGGAGACAAAAATCGCCCCGGGGGCAATTTCGTCATTTTTCGCGACGGTGTCGAAATCGGCTAAAATTTGACTGATTGATGGGAAACAAAAATCGCGACAAGGGCGATTTCGTCATTTTTCGCTACGGAGTCGGAATCGGCAAGAATTTGACTAATTGATGGGAAACAAAAATCGCGCCGGGGGCAGTTTCATCATTTTTTGCGGCAGTTTCTGAATGGGCTCAAATTTGGCCGATTGATCGGAAACAAAAATCGCGCAGGGGCAATTTCGTCATTTTTCGAGACGTTGTCAGAATCGGCTAAAATTTGACAGATTAATCAGAAAAAAAATCGCGCAAGGGGCAATTTCGTCATTTTTCGCGACGGTGTCGAAATCGGCTAAAATTTGACAGATTGATGGGAAACAAAAATCGCGCAGGAGCAATTTCGTCATTTTTCGCGACGGTGTCGGAATGGGCTCAAATTTGACTGATTGATCAGAAAAAAAATCGCGGCGTATGCAATTTCTTCATTTTACGCATCGGTGTTGGAATGAGCAAAAATTTGACAGATTGATCGGAAACAAAAATCACGCCGAGGGCAATTTCGTCATTTTTCACGACGGGGTCGGAATCGGCTAAAATTTGACAGATTAATCGGAAATAAAAATCGCGCCGGGGGCAATTTCGTCATTTTTCGCGACGGTGTCGAAATCGGCTAAAATTTGACAGATTGATGGGAAACAAAAATCGCGCAGGAGCAATTTCGTCATTTTTCGCGACGGTGTCGGAATCGGCTAAAATTTGACTGATTGATCGGAAACAAAAATCGCGCCGGGGGCAATTTCGTCATTTTTCTCAACGGTGTCGGAATCGGCTAAAATTTGATTGATTGATGGGGAAAAAAAATCGCGCCGGTCGCAATTTCGTCATTCTTCGCGACGGTGTCGGAATCGGCTAAAATTTGACTGATTGATGGGAAAGAAAAATCGCGCCGGGGCAATTTCGTCATTTTTCGCGACGGTGTCGAAATCGGCTAAAATTTGACTGATCGATGGGAAACTAAAATCGCGCAGGGGCAATTTCATCATTTTTCGGGAGGATGTCGGAATCGGCTAAAATTTGACTGATTGATGGGAAACAAAAATCGCGCCGGGGCCAATTTCGTCATTTTTGGGACAATGTCGAAATCGGCTAAAATTTGACTGATTGATGGGAAACAAATATCGCGCTGGGGGCAATTTCTTAATTTTTCGCGACGGTGTCGGAATCGGCTAAAATTTGGCTGATTGGTGGGAAACAAAAATCGCGCCGGGGGCGATTTCGTAATTTTTCGAGACGGTGTCGAAATTGGCTCAAATTTGACAGATTGATCGGAAACAAAAATCGCGTCGGGCTCAATTTCGTCATTTTTCACAACGGTGTCGGAATCGGCTAAAATTTGACAGATTAATCGGAAATAAAAATCGCGCAGAGGACAATTTCGTTGTTTTTCGCGACGGTGTCGGAATGGTCCAAAATTTGACAGATTGATCGGAAACAAAAATCGCGCCGGGAGTTATTTCGTCATTTTTCGTAACGGTGTCGGAATCGGCTCAAATTTGACTGATTGATCGGAAACAAAAATCGAGCCGGGTGCGATTTCGTAATTTTTCAAGACGGTATCGAAATTGGCTCAAATTTGACAGATTGATCGGAAACAAAAATCGCGTCGGGCGCAATCTCGTCATTTTTCACAACGGTATCGGAATTGGCTAAAATAAAAATCGCGCAGAGGGCAATTTCGTTGTTTTTCGCGACGGTGTCGGAATGGTCTAAAATTTGACTGATTGATCGGAAACAAAAATCGCGTCGGGGGCTATTTTGTCATTTTTCGCGACTGTGTGGGAATGGGCAAAAATTTGACTGATTGATCGGAAACAAAAGTCGCGCCGGGGGCAATTTCGTCATTTTTCGCGATGGTGTCGCAATCGGCTAAAATTTGACTGATGGATGGGAAACAAAAATCGCGCCGGGGGCAATTTCGTCATTTTTCGCGATGGTGTCGGAATCGGCTAAAATTTGACTGATGGATGGGAAACAAAAATCGCGCAGGGGCAATTTCGTCATTTTTCGTGACGGTGTCGGAATCGGCTAAAATTTGACAGATTGATGGGAAACAAAAATCACGCCGGGGGCAATTTCGTCATTTTTCGCGATGGTGTCGGAAATGGCTAAAATTTGACTGATTGATCGGAAACAAAAATCGCGCCGGGGGCAATTGCGTAATTTTTCGCGACGGTGTCGGAATTGGCTAAATTTTGAATGATTGAAGGGAAACAAAAATCGAGCCGGGTGCGATTTCATAATTTTTCGAGACGGTATAGAAATTGGCTCAAATTTGACAGATTGATCGGAAACAAAAATCGCGTCGGGCGCAATCTCGTCATTTTTCACAACGGTTTCGGAATTGGCTAAAATTTGACACATTAATCGGAAATAAAAATCGCGCAGAGGGCAATTTCGTTGTTTTTCGCGACGGTGTCGGAATGGTCTAAAATTTGACTGATTGATCGAAAACAAAAATCGCGTCGGGGGCTATTTTGTCATTTTTCGCGACTGTGTGGGAATGGGCAAAAATTTGACAGATTGATCGGAAACAAAAGTCGCGCCGGGGGCAATTTCGTCATTTTTCGCGATGGTGTCGGAATCGGCTAAAATTTGACTGATTGATGGGAAAAAAAATCACGTAGGGGCTATTTCGTCATTTTTCGTGACGGTGTCGGAATCGGCTAAAATTTGACTGATTGATGGGAAACAAAAATCGCGCTGGGGGCAATTTCGTCATTTTTCGCGATGGTGTCGCAATCGGCTAAAATTTGACTGATGGATGGGAAACAAAAATCGCGCAGGGGCAATTTCGTCATTTTTCGTGACGGTGTCGGAATCGGCTAAAATTTGATAGATTGATGGGAAACAAAAATCACGCCGGGGGCAATTTCGTCATTTTTCGCGACGTTGTCGAAATCGGCTAAAATTTGACTGATGGATGGGAAACAAAAATTTCGCCGGGGGCAATTTCGTCATTTTTTTGACGGTGTCGGAATCGGTTAAAATTTGATTGATTGATGGGAAACAAAAATTGCGCCGGGGGCAATCTCGTCATTTTTCGCGACGGTGTCGGAATCGGAACAAATTTGACTGATCGATCGGATACAAAAATCGCGCCAGGGGCAATTGCGTAATTTTTCGCGACGGTGTCGGAATCGGCTGAAATTTGACTGATTGATGGGAAACAAAAATCGCGCCGGGGGCGATTTCGTAATTTTTCGAGACGGTGTCGAAATTGGCTCAAATTTGACAGATTGATCGGAAACAAAAATCGCGCCGGGGGCAATTTCGTCATTTTTCGCGACGGTGTCGAAATCGGTTAAAATTTGATTGATTGATGGGAAACAAAAATCGCGCAGGGGCTATTTCGTCATTTTTCGTGACGGTGTCAGAATCGGCTAAAATTTGACTGATTGATGGGAAACTAAAACCGTGCCGGGGTAATTTCGTCATTTTTCGCGACGGTGTCGAAATCGGTTAAAATTTGATTGATTGATGGGAAACAAAAATCGCGCAGGGGCTATTTCGTCATTTTTCGTGACGGTGTCAGAATCGGCTAAAATTTGACTGATTGATGGGAAACTAAAACCGTGCCGGGGTAATTTCGTCATTTTTCGCGACGGTGTCGGAATCGGCTAAAATTTGATTGATTGATGGGAAACAAAAATCGCGCAGGGGCTATTTCGTCATTTTTCGTGACGGTGTCAGAATCGGCTAAAATTTGACTGATTGATGGGAAACTAAAACCGTGCCGGGGTAATTTCGTCATTTTTCGCGACGGTGTCGGAATCGACTAAAATTTGACTGATTGATGGGAAACAAAAATCTAGCCGGGGGCGATTTCGTCATTTTTCGCGACGGTGTCGAAATGGGCTCAAATTTGATCGATTCATCGGGAAAAAATCGCGCCGAGGACAATTTCGTTGATTTTCGCGACGGTGTCGGAATGGCCTAAAATTTGACTGATTGATCGGAAACAAAAATCGCGCCGGGGGCAATTTCGTCATTTTTCGCGACGGTTACGGAATCGGCTAAAATTTGATTGATTGATGGGAAACAAAAATCGCGCAGGGGCTATTTCGTCATTTTTCGCGACGGTGTCGGAATCGGCTAAAATTTGACTGATTGATGGGAAACTAAAACCGCGCCGGGGTAATTTCGTCATTTTTCGCGACGGTGTCGAAATCGACTAAAATTTGACTGATTGATGGGAAACTAAAACCGCGCCTGGGTAATTTCGTCATTTTTCACGACGGTGTCGGAATCGACTAAAATTTGACTGATTGATGATGGGAAACAAAAATCTAGCCGGGGGCGATTTCGTCATTTTTCGCGACGGTGTCGAAATCGACTAAAATTTGACTGATTGATGATGGGAAACAAAAATCTAGCCGGGGGCGATTTCGTCATTTTTCGCGACGGTGTCGGAATCGGCTAAAATTTGACTGATTGATGGGAAACTAAAACCGCGCCTGGGTAATTTCGTCATTTTTCACGACGGTGTCGGAATCGACTAAAATTTGACTGATTGATGATGGGAAACAAAAATCTAGCCGGGGGCGATTTCGTCATTTTTCGCGACGGTGTCGGAATCGGCTAAAATTTGACTGATTGATGGGAAACTAAAACCGCGCCTGGGTAATTTCGTCATTTTTCACGACGGTGTCGGAATCGACTAAAATTTGACTGATTGATGATGGGAAACAAAAATCTAGCCGGGGGCGATTTCGTCATTTTTCGCGACGGAGTCGGAATCGGCTAGAATTTGACTAATTGATGGGAAACAAAAATCGCGCCGGGGGCAGTTTCATCATTTTTTGCGGCAGTTTCGGAATGTGCTCAAATTTGGTCGATTGATCGGAAACAAAAATCGCGCAGGGGCAATTTCGTCATTTTTCGAGACGTTGTCAGAATCGGCTAAAATTTGACAGATTAATCAGAAACAAAAATCGCGCAAGGGGCAATTTCGTCATTTTTCGCGACGGTGTCGAAATCGGCTAAAATTTGACAGATTGATGGGAAACAAAAATCGCGCAGGAGCAATTTCGTCATTTTTCGCGACGGTGTCGGAATGGGCTCAAATTTGACTGATTGATCAGAAACAAAAATCGCACCGTCGGCAATTTCTTCATTTTACGCATCGGTGTTGGAATGAGCAAAAATTTGACAGATTGATCGGAAACAAAAATTACGCCGAGGGCAATTTCGTCATTTTTCACGACGGGGTCGGAATCGGCTAAAATTTGACAGATTAATCGGAAATAAAAATCGCGCCGTGGGCAATTTCGTCGTTTTTCGCGACGGTATCGAAATGGTCTAAAATTTGACTGATTGATCGGAAACAAAAATCGCGCCGGGGGCAATTTCGTCATTTTTCGCAACGGTGTCGGAATCGGCTAAAATTTGATTGATTGACGGGGAAAAAAAATCGCGCCGGTTGCAATTTCGTCATTCTTCGCGACGGTGTCGGAATCGGCTAAAATTTGACAGATTGATCGGAAACAAAAATCGTGCCGGGAGTTATTTCGTCATTTTTCGCGACGGTGTCGGAATCGGCTAAAATTTGACTGATTGATCGGAAATAAAAATCGCGCCGGGGGGCAATTGCATAATTTTTCTCGACGGTGTCGGAATCGGCTAAAATTTGACTGATTGATGGAAAACAAAAATCGCACAGGGGCAATTTCTTCATTTTTCGTGACGGTGTCGGAATCGGCTAAAATTTGACTGATTGGTGGGAAACAAAAATCGCACCGGGGGCAATTTCGTCATTTTTCGCGACGGTGTCAAAATCGGTTAAAATTTGACTGATGGATGGGAAACAAAACTCGCGCAGGGGCAATTTCGTCATTTTTCGTGACGGTGTCGGAATCGGCTAAAATTTGACATATTGATGGGAAACAAAAATAGCGTCGGGAGCAATTTCGTCATTTTCGCGACGGTGTCGGAATCGGCTAAAATTTTAATGATTGATGGGAAAAAAAAATCGCGCCGAGGGCGATTTCGTAATTTTTCGCGACGGTGTCAAATTGGCTCAAATTTGACAGATTGATCGGAAACAAAAATCGCGTCGGGCGCAAATTCGTCATTTTTCACAACGGTGTCGGAATCGGCTAAAATTTGACAGATTAATCGGAAATAAAAATCGCGCCGAGGGCAATTTCGTCGTTTTTCGCGACGGTGTCGGAATGGGCTCAAATTTGACTGATTGATCGGAAACAAAAATCGCGCTAGGGGCAATTTCGTCGTTTTTCGCGACGGTGTCGGAATCGGCTAAAATTTGACTGATTGGTGGGAAAAAAATCGCGCCGGGGGCAATTTCGTCATTTTTCGCGACGGTGTCGAAATCGGCTAAAATTTGACTGATTGATGGGAAACAAAAATCGCGACGGGGGAAATTTCGTCATTTTTCGCGACGGAGTCGGAATCGGCTAAAATTTAACTAATTGATGGGAAACAAAAATCGCGCCGGGACAGTTTCATCATTTTTTGCAACAGTTTTGGAATGGGCTCAAATTTGACAGATTGATCGGAAACAAAAATCACGCCGGGGGCAATTTCGTTATTTTTCGAGACGGTGTCGGAATCGGCTAAAATTTGGCAGATTAATCGGAAACAAAAATCGCGCCAGTGGCAATTTCTTCGTTTTTCGCGACGGTGTCGAAATCGGCTAAAATTTGACAGATTGATGGGAAACAAAAATCGCGCAGGAGCTATTTCGTCATTTTTCACGATGGTGTCGGAATCGGCTAAAATTTGACAGATTAATAGGAAATAAAAATCCCGCCGAGGGCAATTTCGTCGTATTTCGCGACGGTATCGGAATGGTTTAAAATTTGACAGATTGATCAGAAACAAAAATCGCGCGGGGGCTATTTCGTCATTTTTCGTGACGGTGTCGGAATCGGCTAAAATTTGATTGATTCATGGGAAAAAAAATCGCGCCGGGTGCAATTTCGTCATTCTTCGCGACGGTGTCGGAATCGGCTAAAATTTGACTGTTTGATGGGAAACAAAAATCGCGTCGGGGGCAATTTCGTCATTTTTCGCGACTGTGACGGAATTGTCTAAAATTTGACTGATTGATAGGTAACAAAAATCTCGCCGGGGGTGATTTCGTCATTTTTCGCGACGGTGTCGAAATGGGCTCAAATTTGACCGATTGATCGAAAAAAAATCGCGCCAGGGGCAATTTCGTCATTTTTAGCGACGATGTTGGAATCGTCTAAAATTTGACTGATTGTTGGGAAACAAAAATTGCGCCGGGGGCGATTTCGTAATTTTTCGAGACGGTGTCGAAATTGGCTCAAATTTGACAGATTGATCGGAAACAAAAATCGCGTCGGGCGCAATTTCGTCATTTTTCACAACGGTGTCGGAATTGGCTAAAATTTGACAGATTAATCGGAAATAAAAATCGCATCGAGGGTAATTACGTTGTTTTTCGCGACGGTGTCGGAATGGTCTAAAATTTGACTGATTGATCGGAAAAAAAAATCGCGTCGGGGGCTATTTTGTCATTTTTCGCGACTGTGTCGAAATCGGCTAAAATTTGACAGATTGATGGGAAACAAAAATCGCGCAGGAGCAATTTCGTCATTTTTCACGATGGTGTCGGAATCGGCTAAAATTTGACAGATTAATAGGAAATAAAAATCCCGCCGAGGGCAATTTCGTCGTATTACGCGACGGTATCGAAATGGTTTAAAATTTGACAGATTGATCAGAAACAAAAATCGCGCGGGGGCTATTTCGTCATTTTTCGTGACAGTGTCGGGATCGGCTAAAATTTGATTGATTCATGGGAAAAAAAATCGCGCCGGGTGCAATTTCGTCATTCTTCGCGACGGTGTCTGAATCGGCTAAAATTTGACTGTTTGATGGGAAACAAAAATCGCGTCGGGGGCAATTTCTTCATTTTTCGCGACTGTGACGGAATTGTCTAAAATTTGACTGATTGATAGGTAACAAAAATCTCGCCGGGGGTGATTTCATCATTTTTCGCGACGGTGTCGAAATGGGCTCAAATTTGACCGATTGATCGAAAAAAAATCGCGCCAGGGGCAATTTCGTCATTTTTAGCGACGATGTTGGAATCGTCTAAAATTTGACTGATTGTTGGGAAACAAAAATTGCGCCGGGGGCGATTTCGTAATTTTTCGAGACGGTGTCGAAATTGGCTCAAATTTGACAGATTGATCGGAAACAAAAATCGCGTCGGGCGCAATTTCGTCATTTTTCACAACGGTGTCGGAATTGGCTAAAATTTGACAGATTAATAGAAATAATAAAAATCGCACCGAGGGTAATTACTTTGTTTTTCGCGACGGTGTCGGAATGGTCTAAAATTTGACTGATTGATCGGAAAAAAAAATCGCGTCGGGGGCTATTTTGTCATTTTTCGCGACTGTGTGGGAATCGGCAAAAATTTGATAGATTGATCGGAAACAAAAGTCGCGTCGGGGGCAATTTCGTCATTTTTCGCGACGGTGTCGGAATCGGCTAAAATTTGACTGATTGATGGGAAACAAAAATCGCGCCGTGGGCAATTTCGTCATTTTTCGTGACGGTGTCGGAATCGGCTAAAATTTGACTGATGGATGGGAAACAAAAATTCGTCATTTTTCGTGACGGTGTGGGAATCGGCTAAAATTTGACTGATTGATGGGAAACAAAAATCACGCTGGGGGCAATTTCGTCATTTTTCACAAGGGTGTCGGAATCGGCTAAAATTTGACTGATTGATGGGAAACTAAAACCGCGCCGGGGTAATTTCGTCATTTTTCACGACGGTGTCGGAATCGACTAAAATTTGACTGATTGATGATGGGAAACAAAAATCTAGCCGGGGGCGATTTCGTCATTTTTCGCGACGGTGTCGAAATGGGCTCAAATTTGACCGATTGATCGGAAAAAAATCCCGCCGGGGGCAATTTCTTCATTTTTCGCGACGATGTTGGAATCGGGTAAAATTTGACTGATTGATGGGAAACAAAAATCGCGCCAGGGGCAATTTCGTCATTTTTCGCGACGGTGTCGGTATCGACTAAAATTTGACTGATTGATGGGAAACAAAAATCTAGCCGGGGGCGATTTCGTCATTTTTCGCGACGATGTTGGAATTGTCTAAAATTTGACTGATTGATGGGAGACAAAAATCGCCCCGGGGGCAATTTCGTCATTTTTCGCGACGGTGTCGAAATCGGCTAAAATTTGACTGATTGATGGGAAACAAAAATCGCGACAAGGGCGATTTCGTCATTTTTCGCGACGGAGTCGGAATCGGCTAGAATTTGACTAATTGATGGGAAACAAAAATCGCGCCGGGGGCAGTTTCATCATTTTTTGCGGCAGTTTCGGAATGGGCTCAAATTTGGCCGGTTGATCGGAAACAAAAATCGCGCAGGGGCAATTTCGTCATTTTTCGAGACGTTGTCAGAATCGGCTAAAATTTGACAGGTTAATCGGAAATAATAATCGCGCCGGGGGCAATTTCGTCGTTTTTCGCGACGGTGTCAGAATCGGCTAAAATTTGACAGGTTAATCGGAAATAATAATCGCGCCGGGGGCAATTTCGTCGTTTTTCGCGACGGTGTCAGAATCGGCTAAAATTTGACAGGTTAATCGGAAATAATAATCGCGCCGGGGGCAATTTCGTCGTTTTTCGCGACGGTGTCAGAATCGGCTAAAATTTGACAGGTTAATCGGAAATAATAATCGCGCCGGGGGCAATTTCGTCGTTTTTCGCGACGGTGTCAGAATCGGCTAAAATTTGACAGGTTAATCGGAAATAATAATCGCGCCGGGGGCAATTTCGTCGTTTTTCGCGACGGTGTCAGAATCGGCTAAAATTTGACAGATTGATCGGAAACAAAAATCACGCCGAGGGCAATTTCGTCATTTTTCACGACGGGGTCGGAATCGGCTAAAATTTGATTGATTGATGGGGAAAAAAATCGCGCCGGTTGCAATTTCGTCATTCTTCGCGACGGTGTCGGAATCGGCTAAAATTTGACTGATTGATGGGAAACTAAAACCGCGGCGGGGTAATTTCGTCATTTTTCGCGACGGTGTCGGAATCGACTAAAATTTGACTGATTGATGGGAAACAAAAATCTAGCCGGGGGCGATTTCGTCATTTTTCGCGACGGTGTCGAAATGGGCTATAATTTGACAGTTTGATCGGAAACAAAAATCGCGCCGGGGTAATTTCGTCATTTTTCGCGACGGTGTCGGAATCGACTAAAATTTGACTGATTGATGGGAAACAAAAATCTAGCCGGGGGCGATTTCGTCATTTTTCGCGACGGTGTCGAAATGGGCTCAAATTTGACCGATTGATCGGAAAAAAATCCCGCCGGGGGCAATTTCGTCGTTTTTCGTGACGATGTTGGAATCGGCTAAAATTTGACTGATTGATGGGAAACTAAAATCGCGCTGGGGTAATTTCGTCATTTTTCGCGAAGGTGTCGGAATCGACTAAAATTTGACTGATTGATGGGAAACAAAAATCTAGCCGAGGGCGATTTCGTAATTGTTCGCGACGGTGTCGAAATTCGCTCAAATTTGACAGATTGATCGGAAACAAAAATCGCGTAGGGCGCAATTTCGTCATTTTTCACAACGGTGTCGGAATCGGCTAAAATTTGACAGATTAATCGGAAATAAAAATCGCGCCGAGGGCAATTTCGTTGTTTTTTGCGACGGTGTCGGAATGGTCCAAAATTTGACAGATTGATCGGAAACAAAAATCGCGCCGGGAGTTATTTCGTCATTTTTCGCGACGGTGTCGAAATCGGCTCAAATTTGACTGATTGATCGGAAACAAAAATCGAGCCGGGTGCGATTTCGTAATTTTTCGAGAAGGTATCGAAATTCGCTCAAATTTGACAGATTGATCGGAAACAAAAATCGCGTCGGGCGCAATCTCGTCATTTTTCACAACGGTATCGGAATTGGCTAAAATAAAAATCGCGCAGAGGGCAATTTCGTTGTTTTTCGCGACGGTGTCGGAATGGTCTAAAATTTGACTGATTGATCGGGAACAAAAATCGCGTCGGGGGCAATTTTGTAATTCGGTGTCGGAATCGGCTAAAATTTGACTGATGGATGGGAAACAAAAATCGCGCAAGGGCAATTTCGTCATTTTTCGCGATGGGGTCGGAATCGGCTAAAATTTGACTGATGGATGGGAAACAAAAATCGCGCAAGGGCAATTTCGTCATTTTTCGCGACAGTGTCGAAATGGGCTCAAATTTGACCAATTCATCGGAAAAAAAATCGAGCCAGGGTCGATTTCGTCATTTTTCGCGATGGGGTCGGAATCGGCTAAAATTTGACAGATTGATGGGAAACAAAAATCACGCCGGGGGCAATTTCGTCATTTTTCGCGACGGTGTCGGAATCGGCTAAAATTTGACTGATGGATGGGAAACAAAAATTGCGCCGGGGGCAATTTCGTCATTTTTTTGACGGTGTCGGAATCGACTAAAATTTGACTGATTGATGGGAAACAAAAATTGCGCCGGGGGCAATTTCTTAATTTTCGCGATGGTGTCGGAAATGGCTAAAATTTGACTGATTGATCGGAAACAAAAATCGCGCCGGGGGCAATTGCGTAATTTTCGAGACGGTGTCGGAATTGGCTAAATTTTGAATGATTGAAGGGAAACAAAAATCGAGCCGGGTGCGATTTCATAATTTTTCGAGACGGTATCGAAATTGGCTCAAATTTGACAGATTGATCGGAAACAAAAATCGCGTCGGGCGCAATCTCGTCATTTTTCACAACGGTTTCGGAATTGGCTAAAATTTGACACATTAATCGGAAATAAAAATCGCGCAGAGGGCAATTTCGTTGTTTTTCGGGACGGTGTCGAAATGGTCTAAAATTTGACTGATTGATCGGAAACAAAAATCGCGTCGGGGGCTATTTTGTCATTTTTCGCGACTGTGTGGGAATGGGCAAAAATTTGACAGGTTGATCGGAAACAAAAGTCGCGCCAGGGGCAATTTCGTCATTTTTCGCGACGGTGTCGGAATCGGTTAAATTTGACTGATTGATGGGAAAAAAATCGCGTAGGGGCTATTTCGTAATTTTTCGTGACGGTGTCGGAATCGGCTAAAATTTGACTGATTGATGGGAAACAAAAATCGCGCTGGGGGCAATTTCGTCATTTTTCGCGATGGTCTCGAAATCGGCTAAAATTTGACTGATTGATGGGAAACAAAAATCGCGCAGGGGCAATTTCGTCATTTTTCGCGACGGTGTCGGAATCGGCTAAAATTTGACAGACTGATGGGAAACAAAAATCGCGCAGGGGCAATTTCGTCATTTTTCGCGACGGTGTCGGAATCGGCTAAAATTTGACAGATTGATGGGAAACAAAAATCACGCCGGGGGCAATTTCGTCATTTTTCGCGACGTTGTCGAAATCTGCTAAAATTTGACTGATGGATGGGAAACACAAATTGCGCCGGGGGCAATTTCGTCATTTTTTTGACGGTGTCGGAATCGGCTAAAATTTGACTGATTGATGGGAAACAAAAATTGCGCCGGGGGCAATTTCGTCATTTTTCGCGACGGTGTCGGAATCGGAACAAATTTGACTGATTGATCGGATACAAAAATCGCGCCAGGGGCAATTGCGTAATTTTTCGCGACGGTGTCGGAATCGGCTGAAATTTGACTGATTGATGGGAAACAAAAATCGCGCCGGGGCGATTTCGTAATTTTTCGAGACGGTGTCGAAATTGGCTCAAATTTGACAGATTGATCGGAAACAAAAATCGCGTCGAGCGCAATTTCGTCATTTTTCACAACGGTGTCGGAATCGGCTAAAATTTGACAGATTAATCGGAAATAAAAATCGCGCCGAGGGCAATTTCGTCGTTTTTCGCGACGGTGTAGGAATGGGCTCAAATTTGATCGATTCATCGGGAAAAAATCGCGCCGTGGGCAATTTCGTTGATTTTCGCGACGGTGTCGGAATGGTCTAAAATTTGACTGATTGATCGGAAACAAAAATCGCGTCGGGGGCAATTTCGTCATTTTTCGAGCCGGTGTCGGAATCGGCTAAAATTTGATTGATTGATGGGAAACAAAAATCGCGCAGGGGCTATTTCGTCATTTTTCGCGACGGTGTCGGAATCGGCTAAAATTTGATTGATTGATGGGAAACTAAAATCGCGCCGGGGTAATTTCGTCATTTTTCGCGACGGTGTCGGAATCGACTAAAATTTGACTGATTGATGGGAAACAAAAACCTAGCCAGGGGCGATTTCGTCATTTTTCGCGACGGTGTCGAAATGGGCTCAAATTTGACCGATTGATCGGAAAAAAATCGCGCCGGGGGCAATTTCGTCATTTTTCGCGACGATGTTGGAATCGTCTAAAATTTGACTGATTGATGGGACACAAAAATCGCCCCGGGGGCAATTTCGTCATTTTTCGCGACGGTGTCGAAATCGGCTAAAATTTGACTGATTGATGGGAAACAAAAATCGCGACAAGGGCGATTTCGTCATTTTTCGCGACGGAGTCGGAATCGGCTAGAATTTGACTAATTGATGGGAAACAAAAATCGCGCCGTGGGCAGTTTCATCATTTTTTGTGGCAGTTTCGGAATGGGCTCAAATTTGGCCGATTGTTCGGAAACAAAAATCGCGCAGGGGCAATTTCGTCATTTTTCGAGACGTTGTCAGAATCGGCTAAAATTTGACAGATTAATCAGAAACAAAAATCGCGCAAGGGGCAATTTCGTCATTTTTCGCGACGGTGTCGAAATCGGCTAAAATTCGACAGATTGATGGGAAACAAAAATCGCGCAGGAGCAATTTCGTCATTTTTCCAGACGGTGTCGGAATGGGCTCAAATTTGACTGATTGATCAGAAACAAAAATCGCGCCGTCGGCAATTTCTTCATTTTACGCATCGGTGTTGGAATGAGCAAAAATTTGACAGATTGATCGGAAACAAAAATCACGTCGAGGGCAATTTCGTCATTTCTCACGACGGGGTCGGAATCGGCTAAAATTTGACAGATTAATCGGAAATAAAAATCGCGCCATGGGCAATTTCGTCGTTTTTCGCGACGGTATCGAAATGGTCTAAAATTTGATGGATTCATCGGGAAAAAATCGCGCCGAGGGCAATTTCGTTGATTTTCGCGACGGTGTCGGATTGATCTAAAATTTGACTGATTGATCGGAAACAAAAATCGCGCCGGGGGCAATTTCGTCATTTTTCGCGACGGTGTCGGAATCGGCTAAAATTTGATTGATTGATGGGAAACAAAAATCGCGCAGGGGCTATTTCGTCATTTTTCGTGACGGTGTCGGAATCGGCTAAAATTTGACTGATTGATGGGAAACTAAAACCGCGCCGGGGTAATTTCGTCATTTTTCGCGATGGTGTCGGAATCGACTAAAATTTGACTGATTGATGGGAAACAAAAATCTAGCCGGGGGCGATTTCGTCATTTTTCGCGACGGTGTCGAAATGGGCTCAAATTTGACCGATTGATCGGAAAAAAATCCCGCCGGGGGCAATTTCGTCGTTTTTCGTGACGATGTTGGAATCGGCTAAAATTTGACTGATTGATGGGAAACTAAAACCGCGCTGGGGTAATTTCGTCATTTTTCGCGAAGGTGTCGGAATTGACTAAAATTTGACTGATTGATGGGAAACAAAAATCTAGCCGGGGGCGATTTCGTAATTTTTCGCGACGGTGTCGAAATTCGCTCAAATTTGACAGATTGATCGGAAACAAAAATCGCGTAGGGCGCAATTTCGTCATTTTTC
>NW_019263548.1:0-15273 GCF_002742605.1 Olea europaea var. sylvestris | reverse complement strand
TTTTAGCCAATTCCGACACCATTGCAAAAAATGACGAAATTGCCCCCGGCGCGGTTTTTGTTTCCGATCAACCTGTCAAATTTGGGCCCATTCCGACACAGTCGTTAAAAATGACGAAATTGCCCCCGGCGCGGTTTTTATTCCCGATCAACCCGTCAAATTTAAGCCCATTCCGACACCATTGCAAAAAATGACGAAATTGGCCCGGCGGGGTTTTTGTTTCCGATCAACCTGTCAAATTTTTGGCCATTCCGACACCGTCGAAAAAAATGACAAAATTGGCCCGGCAGGGTTTTTGTTTCCGATCAACCTGTCAAATTTTAGACCATTCCGACACAGTAGTAAAAATGACGAAATTGCCCCGGAGCGATTTTTATTTCCGATCAACCTGCCAAATTTAAGCCCATTCCGACACCGTAACGAAAAATGATGAAATTGCCCCCGACGCGATTTTTGTTTTCGATCGACCTGTCAAATCTGAGTCTATTCCGACACAGTCGCGAAAAATGAAGAAATTGCCCCGGCGCGATTTTTGTTGCCGATCAACCTGTCAAATTTGAGCCCATTTCGACACCATCGCGAAAAATGACGAAATTGCCCCCGGCGCGGTTTTTGTCTCCGATCAACCAGTCAAATTTTAGCCAATTCCGACAAAATCGCGAAAAATGACGAAATTACACCCGGCACGATTTTTATTTACGATCAACCTGCCAAATTTCAGCCCATTCTGACACAGTCGCGAAAAATGACTATATTACCCTCGGCGCGATTTTTGTTTCCGATCAACCTGTCTAATTTTAGCACATTCCGACACTGTCGCGAAAAACGACGAAATTGCCCCCGGTGCGGTTTTTGTTCCCGATCAACCCGTCAAATCTAAGCCCATTCCGACACCATTGCAAAAAATCACGAAATTGGCCTTGCGGGGTTTTTGTTTCCGATCAACCTGTCAAATTTTAGCCCATTCCGACACTGTCGCGAAAAATGACGAAACTGCCCCTGGCGCGGTTTTTGTTTCCGATGAGCCAGTGAAATTTTAGCGATTTCCGACCCAATTGTGAAAAATGACGAAATTGCCCCCGGCGCGATTTTTATTTCCGATCAACCTGCCAAATTTCAGCCCATTCCCACACAGTCGCGAAAAATTACGAAATTGCCCCCGGCGTGGTTTTTGTTCCTGATCAGCCTGTCAAAGTTGAGCCCATTCCGACACCATTGCAAAAAATGACGTAATTGGACCGACGCCGTTTTTGGTTCCGATCAACCTGTCAAATTTTAGCCCATTCCGACACCGTCGCGAAAAATGACGAAATTGCCCTCAGCGCGGTTTTTGTTTCCGATCAACCTGTCAAATTTTTCCCAATTCCGACACAGTCTCGAAAAATGACGAAATTACCCCTGGCGCGGTTTATGTTCCAGATCAACCTGTCAAATTTGAGCCAATTCCGACAGAGTCGTGAAAAATGAAGAAATTGTCCCAGGCGCGATTTTTGTTTCCGATCAACCTGTCAAATTTTAGCCAATTCCGACACCGTCGCGAAAAATGACGAACTTGCCCCCGGCGGGGTTTTTGTTTCTGATCACCCTGTCCGATTTTAGCCAATTCCGACACAGTCGCGAAAAATGACGAAATTGCCTTGGCGCGGTTAATGTTCCAGATCAACCTGTCAAATTTGAGCCCATTTCGACACCAATGCAAAAATGACGAAATTGCCCCCGGCGCGATTTTTGTTCCCGATCAACCTGTCAAATTTTAGCCCATAACGACACCATCGTAAAAAATAACGAAATTGCCCCCGTCGAGATTTTTGTTCCCGATCAGCCTGTCAAATTTGAGCCCATTCCGACACCGTCGCAAAAAATGACGAAATAGCCCCTGGCGCGATTTTTATTTCCGATCAACCTGCCAAATTTAAGCCCATTTCGATACCGTCGCGAAAAATGACGAAATTGCCCTCGACGCGATTTTTGTATCCGATCGACCTGTCAAATCTGAGTCTATTCCGACACAGTCGCGAAAAATGACGAAATTGCCCCGGCGCGGTTTTTGTTCCAGATCAACGTGTCAAATTTGATCTCATTTCGACACCGTCGCGAAAAATGACGAAATTGCCCCGGGCGCGGTTTTTGTTCCCGATCAAACTGTCAAATTTTAGCCCATTCCGGCACGGTCGCTAAAAATGACGAGATTGCCCCCGTCGCGATTTTTGTTTCCGATCAACCAGTCAAATTTTAGCCAATTCCGACACAGTCGTAAAAAATGACGAAATTGCCCCCGGCGCGATTTTTATTTCCGATCACCCAGCCAAATTTTAGCTCATTCCGACACCGTCGCGAAAAATGACTACATTGCCCCCGGCGCGATTTTTGTTTCCGATCAACATGTCAAATTTTAGCACATTCCGACACCGTCGTGAAAAATGACGAAATTGCCCTCGGCGCAGTTTTTATTCCCGATCAACCCGTCAAATTTAAGCCCATTCCGACACCATTGCAAAAAATGACGAAATTGGCCCGGCGGGGTTTCTGTTTCCGATCAACCTGTCAAATTTTTGGCCATTCCGACACCGTCGCGAAAAATGACGAAATTGCCCCCTGCGCGGTTTTTCTTCCCGATCAACCTGTCAAATTTGAGCCCGTAACGACACCATTCCAAAAAATGACGAAATTTGCCCGGCGGGGATTTTGTTTCCGATCAACCTGTCAAATTTTAGCCCATTCCGACACAGTCGCGAAAAAGGACGAGATTGCCCCCGGCGCGATTTTTGTTTCCGATCAACCAGTCAAATTTTAGCCAAGTCCGACAATGTCACAAAAAATGACGAAATTGCACCCGGCGCGACTTTTATTTCCGATCAACCTGCCAAATTTAAGCCCATTCCGACACAATCGCAAAAAATGACGAAATCGCCCCCGACGCAGTTTTTGTTTCCGATCGACCTGTCAAATCTGAGTCTATTCCGACACAGTCGCGAAAAATAACGAAATTACCCCGGCGCGATTTTTGTTTCCGATCAACCTGTCAAATTTGAGCTCATTTCGACACCGTCGCGAAAAGTGACGAAATTGCCCCGGGCGCGGTTTTTGTTCCCGATCAACCTGTAAAATTTGAGCCAATTCCGACACAGTCGCAAAAAATGACGAAATTGCCCCCGGCGCAATTTTTATTTCCGATCAACCTGCCAAATTTAAGCCCATTCCGACATCGTCGCGAAAAATGACGAAATTGCCCCCGACGCGATTTTTGTTTCCGATCAACCTGTCAAATCTGAGTCTATACCGACACAGTCGCGAAAAATGACGAAATTGCCCTTGCGCAATTTTTGTTCCTGATCAACCTGTCAAATTTGAGCCCATTTCGACACCGTCGCGAAAAATGACGAAATTGCCCCCGGCGCGATTTTTGTCTCCGATCAACCAGTCAATTTTGGCCAATTCCGACACAGTCGTGAAAAATGACGAAATTACCCCCGGCACGATTTTTGCTCCCTATCAACCTGTCAAATTTTAGCCAATTCCGACACAGTCGCGAAAAATGACGAAATTGCCCCCTGTACGGTTTTTGTTCCCGATCAACCTGTCAAATTTTAGCCAATTCTGACACAGTCGCGAAAAATGATGAAATTGCCCCGGCGCGATTTTTATTTCCGATCAACCTGCCAAATTTCAGCCCATTCCGACACAGTCGCGAAATATGACGAAATTACCCCCGGCGCGATTTTTATTTCCGATTAACCTGCCAAATTTCAGCCCATTCTGACACAGTCGCGAAAAATAACTATATTGCCCCCGTCGCGATTTTTGTTTCCGATCAACCTGTCTAATTTTAGCACATTCCGACAATGTCGCGAAAAATGACGAAATTGCCCCCGGCGCGGTTTTTGTTTCCGATCAACCTGTCAAATTTTAGCCAATTTCGACAGTCTCGAAAAATGACGAAATTACCCCTGGCGCGGTTTATGTTCCAGATCAAACTGTCAAATTTGAGCCGATTCCGACACAGTCGTGAAAAATGAAGAAATTGTCCCAGGCGCGGTTTTTGTTTCCGATCAACCTGTCAAATTTTAGCCAATTTCGACACCGTCGCGAAAAATGACGAAATTGCCCCGACGCGATTTTTATTTCCGATCAACCTGCCAAATTTCAGCCCATTCTGACACAGTCGCGAAAAATGACTATATTGCCCCCGGCGCGATTTTTATTTCCGATCAACCTGCCAAATTTCAGCCCATTCTGACACAGTCGCGAAAAATGACTATATTGCCCCCGGCGCGATTTTTGTTTCCGATCACCCTGTCTAATTTTAGCACATTTCGACACCGTCGCGAAAAATGAAGAAATTGCCCCTGGTGCGGATTTTGTTCCCGATCAACCCGTCAAATTTGAGCCCATTCCAACACCATTGCAAAAAATGACGAAATTGGGCCGGCGGGGTTTTTGTTTTCGATCAACCTGTCAAATTTTTTCCCATTTCGACACCGTCGCGAAAAATGACGAAATTTCCCCCTACGCGATTTTTGTTCCCAATCAACCCGTCAAATTGGAGCCCATACCGACACCATCGCAAAAGATGACGAAATTGCCCCAGGCGCGATTTTTGTTTCCGATCAACCCGTCAAATTTTAGCCAATTCCGACACCATTGCAAAAAATGACGAAATTGCCCCGGTGTGATTTTTGTTTCCGATCAACCTGTCAAATTTTAGCACATTCCGACACAGTCGCGAAAAATGACGAAATTGCCCCTCGCGCGGTTTTTGTTTCCGATCAACCAGTCAAATTTTAGCCAATTCCGACACAGTCATGAAAAATAACAAAATTGCCCCCGGCGCGATTTTTATTTCCGATCAACCTGCCAAATTTTAGCCTATTCCGACACAGTCGTGAAAAATGAAAAAATTGTCCCAGGCACTGTTTTTGTTTCCGATCAACCTGTCAAATTTTAGCCAATTCCAACACCGTCGCGAAAAATGACGAAATTGCCCCCGGCGCGATTTTTATTTCCGATCACCCTGTCAAATTTTAGCCAATTCCGACACAGTCGCAAAAAATGACGAAATTGCCCAGGCGCGGTTAATGTTCCAGATCAACCTGTCAAATTTTAGCCCATTCCGACACCATTGCAAAAAATGACGAAATTGCCCCCAGTGCGATTTTTGTTCCCGATCAACCTGTCAAATTTGAGCCCATAACGACACCATATCAAAAAATGACGAAATCGCCCCCGTCGCGATTTTTGTTCCCGATCAGCCTGTCAAATTTGAGCGCATTTCGACACCGTCGCAAAAAATGACGAAATTGCCCCTGGCGCGATTTTTGTTCCCTATCAACCTGTCAAATTTGAGCCCATTCCGACACCATTGCAAAAAATGACGAGATTGCCCCCGGCGCGTTTTTTATTTCCGATCAACCAGTCAAATTTTAGCCAATTCCGACACAGTGGCAAAAAATGACGAAATTGCCCCGGCGCGATTTTATTTCCGATCAACCTGCCAAATTTAAGCCCATTCCGACACCGTCGTGAAAAATGACGAAATTGCCCCCGACGCGATTTTTGTTCCCGATCAACCTGTCAAATTTGAGGCCATTTCGACACCGTCGCGAAAAATGACGAAATTGCCCCCGGCACGGTTTTTGTCTCCGATCAACCTGTCAAATTTTAGCCAATTCCGACACAGTCGCGAAAAATGACTAAATTGCCCACGGCACGGTTTTTGTTCCCTATCAACCTGTCAAATTTTAGCCAATTCCGACACAGTCACGAAAAATGACGAAATTGCCCCCGGTACGATTTTTGTTCCCGATCAACCTATCAAATTTTAGCCAATTCCGACACAGTCGCCAAAAATAACGAAATTGCCCCGGAGTGATTTTTATTTCCGATCAACCAGCCAAATTTCAGTCCATTCCGACACAGTCGCGAAAAATAACGAAATTACCCCCAGCGCGATTTTTATTTCTGATCAACCTGCCAAATTTCAGCCCATTCTGACACAGTCGCGAAAAATGACTATATTGCCCCCCGCGCGATTTTTATTTCCGATCACCTCTCTAATTTTAGCACATTCCGACACCGTCGCGAAAAATGACGAAATTGCCCCCGATGCGGTTTTTGTTCCCGATCAACCCGTCAAATTTAAGCCCATTCCGACACCATTGTAAAAAATGACGAAATTGGCCCGGCGGTGTTTTTGTTTCCGATCAACCTGTCAAATTTTTGCCCATTCCGACACCGTCGCGAAAAATGGCGAAATTGCCCCTACGCGATTTTTGTTCCCGATCAACCTGTCAAATTTGAGCCCATACCGATACCATCGCAAAAAATG
This sequence comes from Olea europaea var. sylvestris, assembly GCF_002742605.1. Taxonomy (NCBI): domain Eukaryota; kingdom Viridiplantae; phylum Streptophyta; class Magnoliopsida; order Lamiales; family Oleaceae; genus Olea; species Olea europaea. The sequence continues at coordinate 8,948 of NW_019263548.1, read as the reverse complement.
ACGAAATTGCCCGTGGCGCGATTTTTGTTCCCGATCAGCCTGTCAAATTTGAGCCCATTCCGACACTGTTGTAAAAAACTACGAAATTGCCCCTGGCGCGATTTTTGTTCCCAATCAACCTGTCAAATTTGAGCCCATTCCGACACCATTGCAAAAAATGACGAAATTGGCCCGGCGGGGTTTTTGTTTCCAATCAACCTGTGAAATTTTAGCCCATTCCGACACAGTCGCGAAAAATGACGAAATTGCCCCCGGCGCGGTTTTTGTTTCCAATCAACCAGTCAGATTTTAGCTAATTCCGACCCACTTGTGAAAAATGATGAAATTGCCCCTGACGCGATTTTTATTTCCGGTCAACCTGCCAAATTTCAGCCCATTCCCACACAGTCGCGAAAAATGACAAAATTGCCCCCTGCGTGGTTTTTGTTCCCGATCAACCTATCAAAGTTGAGCCCATTCCGACACCATTGCAAAAAATGACGTAATTGGACCGACGCCGTTTTTGGTTCCGATCAACCTGCAAAATTTTAGCCCATTCCGACACCGTCGCGAAAAATGACGAAATTGCCCCCGTCGCGATTTTTGTTTCCGATCAACCTGTCAAATTTTAGCAAATTTCGACGCATTTTCGAAAAATGACGAAATTACCCCTGGCACGATTTATGTTCCAGATCAACCTGTCAAATTTGAGCCGATTCCAACACCATTGTAAAAAATGACGAAATTGCCCCCGGCGTGGTTTTTGTTTCCGATCAACCTGTCTAATTTTGGCCAATTCCGACACTGGTGCGAAAAATGACGAAATTACCCACGGCACAGTTTTTATTCCCGATCAACCTATCAAATTTGAGCCCATTCCGACACCATTGCAGAAAATGACGAAATTGCCACCGGCGCGATTTTTATTTCCGATCAACCTGCCAAATTTCAGCCCATTCCGACACAGTCGCGAAAAATGACGAAATTGCCCCAGGCGCGATTTTTGTTTCTGATTAACCTATCAAATTTTAGTCAATTCCGACACCATTGCAAAAAATGACGAAATTGCCCCGGCACGATTTTTGTTTCCGATCAACCTGTCAAATTTTAGTCGATTCCGACACAGTCGCGAAAAATGACGAAACTGCCCCTCGCGCGGTTTTTGTTTCCGATCAACCGGTCAAATTTTGGCCAATTCCGACAAAGTCATTAAAAATAACGAAATTGCCCCCGGCGCGATTTTTATTTCCGATCAACCTGCCAAATTTCAGCCCATTCCGACACAGTCGCGAAAAATGACGAAATTGCCCCCGGCGCGATTTTTATTTCCGATCAACCTGCCAAATTTCAGCCCATTCCGACACAGTCGCGAAAAATGACGAAATTGCCCCGGCGCGGTTAATGTTCCAGATCAACCTGTCAAATTTGAGCCCATTCCGACACCATTGTAAAAAATGAAGAAATTGCCCCCGGCGCGGTTTTTGTTTCAGATCACCCTGTCAAATTTTAGCCCATTCCGACATCGTCGCGAAAAATGACGAAATTGCCCCCGGCGCGATTTTTGTTTCCGATCAACCAATCAAATTTTAGCCAATTCTGAGACAGTCGCGAAAAATGATGAAATTGCCCCCGGCGCGATTTTTGTTCCCGATCACCCTGTCAAATTTGTGCCCATTCCGACACCATTGCAAAAATGACGAAATTGCCCCTGGCGCCATTTTTGTTTCCGATCAACCTGTCAAATTTTAGCCCATTGCGACACAGTCGCGAAAAATGACGAAATTGCCCTTGGCGCAGTTTTTGTTTCCGGTCAACCAATCAAATTTTAGCCAATTCCGACACAGTCGTGAAAAATGACGAAATTGACCCCAGCGTGATTTTTATTTCCGATCAACCTGCCAAATTTCAGCCCATTACGACACAGTCGCGAAAAATGACGAAATTGACCCAGTCGCGATTTTTGTTTCCTATCAATCTTTCAAATTTTAGCCCATTCCGACACCGTCGCGAAAAATGACGAAATTGCCCCCTGCGCGGTTTTTGTTCCCGATCAACCTGTCAAATTTGAGTCCATTCCGACACCATCGCAAAAAATAACAAAATTGCCCACGGCGCGGTTTTTGTTCCCGATCAGCCAGTCAAATTCGAGCCCATTCCGACACCGTCGCAAAAAATGACTAAATTGACCCCGGCGCGATTTTTGTTCCCGATCAACCTGTCAAATTTCAGCCTATTCCGACACCGTCGCGAAAAATAACGAAATTGCCCCTTGCGCAGTTTTTGTTTCCGATCAACCTGTCAAATTTTAGCCAATTCTGGCACAGTCGTGAAAAATGACGAAATTGCCCCCGGCGCGATTTTTCTTTCTGATCAACTTGCCAAATTTCCGTCCATTCCGACACAGTCGCCAAAAATGACGAAATTGCCCCCGGCGCGGTTTTTGTTTCCGATCAACTTCTCAAATTTTAGCCCATTCCGACACCGTCGCGAAAAATTACGAAATTGCCCCCGGCGCTGTTTTTATTCCCGATCAACCTGTCAAAGCTGAGCCCATTCCGACACCATTGCAAAAAATGACGAAATTGGCCCGACGCCGTTTTTGGTTCCGATCAACCTGTCAAATTTTATCCCATTCCGACACCGTCGCGAAAAATGACGAAATTTGCCCCGACTCGATTTTTGTTTCCGATCAACCAGTCAAATTTTTGCCAATTCCGCCATAGTCGTGAAAAATGACGAAATTGCCCTCGGCGCGATTTTTATTTTCGATCAAACTGCCAAATTTCAGCCCATTCCGACACAATCCCGGAAAATGACGAAATTACCCGAGGCGCGATTTTTGTTTTCGATCAACCTGTCAAATTTTAGCCAATTCCGACACCGTCGCGAAAAATTACGAAATTGCCCCCGGCGCGGTTTTTGTTCCCGATCAACCTGTCAAAGTTGAGCCCATTCCGACACCACTGCAAAAAATGACGAAATTTGCCCGACATCCTTTTTAGTTCCGATCAACCTTTCAAATTTCAACCCATTCCGACACCGTCGCGAAAAATGATGAAATTGCCCCCGGCGCGGTTTTTATTCCCGATCAACCCGTCAAACTTAAGCCCATTCCGACACCATTGCAAAAAATGATGAAATTGACCCCGCGGAGTTTTTGTTTCGGATCAACCTGTCAAATTTTTGGCCATTCTGACACCGTCGCGAAAAATGACGAAATTGCCCCCTGCGCGGTTTTTCTTCCCGATAAACCTGTCAAATTAGAGCCCATAACGACACCATCGCAAAAAATGACGAAATTGCCCCCGGGGCGATTTTTGTTCCCGATCAGCCTGTCAAATTTGAACCCATTCCGACACCGTTGCAAAAAATGACGAAATTGCCCCTGGCGCGGTTTTTGTTCCGATCAACCTGTCAAATTTGAGCCAATTCCGACACCAAAGCAAAAAATGACGAAATTGGCCCGACGGGGTTTTTGTTTCCGATCAACCTGTCCAATTTTAGCCCATTCCGACACAGTCGCGAAAAATGACGAGATTGCCCCCGGCGCGATTTTTGTTTCCGATCAACCAGTCAAATTTTAGCCAATTCCGAAACAGTCGCAAAAAATGACGAAATTGCCCCCGGCGCAATTTTTATTTCCGATCAACCTGCAAATTTAAGCCCATTCCGACACAGTCACGAAAAATGACGAAATGGCCCCCGACGCGGTTTTTGTTTCCGATCGACCTGTCAAATCTGAGCCTATTCCAACACAATCGCGAAAAATGACGAAATTGCCCCGGCGCGATTTTTGTTCCCGATCAACCTGTCAAATTTGAGCCCATTCCGACACCATTGCAAAAAATGACGAAATTGGCCCGGTGGGGTTTTTGTTTCCGATCAACCAGTCAAATTTTAGCCCATTCCGACACAGTCGCGAAAAATGACGAGATTGCCCCCGGCGCGGTTTTTGTTTTAGATCAACCAGTCAAATTTTAGCCAATTCCGACACAGTCGTAAAAAATGACGAAATTGCCCCCGGCGCGATTTTTATTTCTGATCAACCTGCCAAATTTAAGCCCACTCCGACGCCGTCGCGAAAAATGACGAAATTGCCCCTGACGCGATTTTTGTTTCCGATCGACCTGTCAAATTTTAGCCAATTCCAACACAATCGTGAAAAATGATGAAATTGCCCCCGACGCGGTTCTTGTTTCCGACCAACCAGTCAAATTTTAGCCAATTCCGACACAGTCGTGAAAAATGATGAAATTGCCCCCGGTGCGATTTTTATTTCCGATCAACCCACCAAATTTCAACCCACCCTGAAACAGTCACGAAAAATGACTACATTGCCCCCGGCGCGAATTTTATTTCCGATCAACCTGTCAAATTTTAGCACATTCCGACACCGTCTCGAAAAATGACGAAATTGCCCCTGGCGCGGTTTTTATTCCCGATCAACCCGTCAAATTTTAGCCAATTCCGACACAGTCGCAAAAAATGACGAAATTGCCCCCGACACAATTTTTATTTCCGATCAACCTGCCAAATTTAAGGCTATTCCGACACAGTCGCGAAAAATGACGAAATCGCCCCCGACGCGGTTTTTGTTTCCGATCGACCTGTCAAATCTGAGTCTATTCCAACACAGTCGCGAAAAATGACGAAATTGCCCCGGCGCGGTTTTTGTTCCCGATCAACCTGTCAAATTTGAGCTCATTTCGACACCGTCGCGAAAAATGACGAAATTGCCCCGGGCGCGATTTTTTGTCCCCGATCAACCTGTCAAATTTGAGCCCATTCCGACACCATTGCAAAAATTGACGAAATTGGCCCGGCGGGGTTTTTGTTTCCGATCAACCCGTCAAATTTTAGCCCATTCCGACACAGTCGCGAAAAATGACGAGATTGCCCCCTGCGCGATTTTTATTTCCGATCATCCAGCCAAATTTTAGCCAATTCCGACACAGTAGTAAAAAATGACGAAATTGACCCCGACGTGATTTTTATTTCCGATAAACCTGCCAAATTTAAGCCCATTCCGACACCGTCGCGAATAATGACGAAATTGCCCCCGACGCGATTTTTGTTTCCAATCGACCTGTCAAATTTTAACCAATTCCGACACAATCGTGAAAAATGACGAAATTGCACCCGCGCGCGATTTTTATTTCCGATCAACCCACAAAATTTCTGCCCATCCTGAAACAGTCGCGAAAAATGACTACATTGCCCCTGGCGCGATTTTTGTTTCCGATCAACCTGTCAAATTTTAGCACATTCCGACACCGTTGCGAAAAATGACGAAATTGCCCCCGGCGCGGTTTTTATTCCCGATCAACCCGTCAAATTTAAGCCCATTCCGACACCATTGCAAAAAATGATGAAATTGGCCCGGCGAGGTTTTTGTTTCCGATCAACCTGTCAAGTTTTTGGCCATTCCGACAACGTCGCGAAAAACGACGAAATTGCCCCCGGCGCGATTTTTGTTCCCGATCAACCTGTCAAATTTGAGCCCATAACGATACCATCGCAAAAAAGACGAAATTGCCCCCGGCGCGATTTTTGCTCCCGATTAGCCTGTCAAATTTGAGCCCATTCCAACACCGTCGCAAAAAATGACGAAATTGCCCCTGGCGCCGTTTTTGTTCCCGATCAACCTTTCAAAATTTGAGCCCATTCCGACACCTTTGCAATAAATGACGAAATTTGCCTGGCGGGGTTTTTGTTTCCGATCAACCCGTCAAATTTTAGCCCTTTCCGACACAGTCGCAAGAAATGACGAGACTGCCCCCGGAGCGATTTTTCTTTCCGATCAACCAGTCAAATTTTAGTCAATTCCGACACAGTCGCAAAAAATGACGAAATTGCCCCGGCGCGATTTTTGTTCCCGATCAACCTGTCAAATTTGAGCCCATTTCTACACCGTCGCGAAAAATGACGAAATTGCCCCCGGCGCGATTTTTGTCTCCGATCAACTTGTCAAATTTTAGCCAATTTCGACACAGTCGCGAAAAATGACGAAATTGCCCCCCGCACGATTTTTGTTACCTATCAACCTGTCAAATTTTAGACAATTCCGACACAGTCGCGAAAAATGACGAAATTGCCCCCAGTACGATTTTTGTTCCCGATCAACCTGTCAAATTTTAGCCAATTCCGACACAGTCGCGAAAAATGACGAAATTGCCCCCGGCGCGATTTTTGTTTCCGATCGACCTGCCAAATTTCAGCCCATTCCGACACCGTCGCGAAAAATGACGAAATTGCCCCCGCCGCGATTTTTATTTCCGATCAACCTGCCAAATTTCAGCCCATTCCGACACAGTCGCGAAAAATGACGAAATTGCCCCCGCCGCGATTTTTATTTCCGATCAACCTGCCAAATTTCAGCCCATTCTGACACAGTTGCGAAAAATGACTATATTGCCCCCGGCGCAATTTTTGTTTCCAATCAACCTGTCTAATTTTAGCACATTCCGACACCATCGCGAAAAACGACGAAATTGCCCCCAGTTCGGTTTTTGTTCCCGATCAACCCGTCAAATTTAAGCCCATTCCGACACCATTGCCAAAAATGACGAAATTGGCCCGGCGGGGCTTTTGTTTCTGATCAACCTGTCAAATTTTAGCCCATTCCGACACTTTCGCGAAAAATGACGAAATTGCCCCCTACGCGATTTTTGTTCCCGATCAACCTGTCAAATTTGAGCCCATACCGACACCGTCGCAAAAAATGACGAAATTGCCCCTGACGCGGTTTTTGTTCTCGATCAAACTGTCAAATTTGAGCCCATTCCGACACCATTGCAAAAAATGATGAAATTGGCCCGGCGGGGTTTTTGTTTCCAATCAACCTGTCAAATTTTAGCCCATTCCGACACAGTCGCGAAAAATGACGAAATTACCCCCGGCGCGGTTTTTGTTTCCGATCAACCTGTCAAATTTTAGCCCATTCCGACACAGTCGCGAAAAATGACGAAATTACCCCCGGCGCGGTTTTTGTTTCCGATCAACCAGTCAAATTTTAGCCAATTCCGACCCACTTGTGAAAAATGAAGAAATTGCCCCCGGCGTGATTTTTATTTCCGATCAACCTGCCAAATTTCAGCCATTCCCACACAGTCGCGAAAAATTACGAAATTGCCCCCGACGTGGTTTTTGTTCCCGATCAACCTGTCAAAGTTGAGCCCATTCCGACACCATTGCAAAAAATGACGTAATTGGACCGACGCCGTTTTTGGTTCCGATCAACCTGTCAAATTTTAGTCCATTCCGACACCGTCGCGAAAAATGACGAAATTGCCCCCGGCGCAGTTTTTGTTTCTGATCACCCTGTCCAATTTTAGCCAATTCCGACACAGTCGCGAAAAATGACGAAATAGCCCCGGCGCGGTTAATGTTCCAGATCAACCTGTCAAATTTGAGCCCATTCTGACACCAATGCAAAAAATGACGAAATTGCCCCCAGCGCGATTTTTGTTCCCGATCAACCTGTCAAATTTTAGCCCATAACGACACCATCGCACCCGACGATATTTTTGTTCCCGATCAGCCTGTCAAATTTGTGCCCATTCCGACACCGTCGCAAAAAATGACGGAATTGCCCCTGGCGCGGTTTTTGTTCCCGATCGACCTGTCAAATTTGAGCCCATTTCGACACCATTGTAAAAACTGACAAAATTGGCTCGGCGGGGTTTTTGTTTCCGATCAACCTGTCAAATTTCAGCCCATTCCGACACAGTCACCAGAAATGACGAGATTACCCCCGACGCGATTTTTGTTTCCGATCAACCCGTCAAATTTTAGCCAATTCCGATACAGTCGTAAAAAATGACGAAATTGCCCCCCGGGCGATTTTTATTTCCGATCAACCTGCCAAATTTAAGCCCATTCCGACACCGTCGCGAAAAATGACGAAATTGCCCCCGACGCGATTTTTGTTTCCGATCGACCCGTCAAATCTGAGTCTATTCCGACACAGTCGCCAAAAATGACGAAATTGCCCCGGCGCGGTTTTTGTTCCCGATCAACCTGTCAAATTTGAGCTCATATCGACACCGTCTGGAAAAATGACGAAATTGCCCTGGGCGCAGTTTTTGTTCCCGATCAACCTGTCAAATTCGTGCCCATTTCGACACCATTGCAAAAAATGACGAAATTGGCCCGGCGGGGTTTTTGTTTCCGATCAACCTGTCAAATTTTAGCCCATTCCGACACAGTCGCGAAAAATTACGAGATTGCCCCAGGCGCGATTTTTGTTTCCGATCAACCAGTCAAATTAAAGCGGATTCCGACACAATCGTAAAAAATGACGAAATTACCCCCGGCGCGATTTTTATTTCCGATCAACCTGCCAAATTTAAGCCCATTCCGACACCGTCGCGAAAAATGACTACATTGCCCCCGGCGCGATTTTTGTATCCGATCGACCTGTCAAATTTTAGCACATTCCGACACCGTCGCGAAAAATGACGAAATTGCCCCCGGCGCGATTTTTATTCCCGATCAACCCGTCAAATTTAAGCCCATTCCGACACCATTGCAAAAAATGACGAAATTGGCCCGGCGAGGTTTTTGTTTCTGATCAACCTGTCAAGTTTTTGGCCATTCCGACACCGTCGCGAAAAATGACGAAATTGCCCCTGCACGATTTTTGTTCGCGATCAACCTGTCAAATTTGAGCCCATAACGATACCATCGCAAAAAAGACGAAATTGCCCCCGGCGCGATTTCTGTTCCCGATCAACCTGTCAAATTTTAGCCAATTCCGACACAGTCGCGAAAAATGACGAAATTGCCCCCGGCACGATTTTTGTTCCCTATCAACCTGTCAAATTTTAGCCAATTCCGACACAGTCGTGAAAAATGACGAAATTGCCCCCGGTACGATTTTTGTTCTCGATCAACCTGTCAAATTTTAGCCAATTCCGACACAGTCGCGAAAAATGACGAAATTGCCCCGGCGCGATTTTTATTTCCGA
>NW_019263547.1:9946-15276 GCF_002742605.1 Olea europaea var. sylvestris | reverse complement strand
AAGAAGAAGTCTTGAACGGGAATCTACTGTCTTTCTTTCTAGAAAACTCTTTTCATAAATTAAGGTAGGATTACAAGGTGCAAGTGGTTAATCCCGTTTAATTTATTTTTTCATGTTGATAAATGTTATACTCATGAAAGTTATGATATGATATGATTATGATATAATATGAAATGGCCATCCGGTACCGAAGATATGATATGATATGAGCTCTTATCGGAATCTAAAGATATGAAATGACGGTATGATTATTTTTATACATGATTGAATATTTTATTCGTGATCGCACCATTAATCGTGTCCTACTGAGTATTCTTTATACTCATCCCTTTTCCCTACCTTACAGGTCAGTACGGGTTGCGTCAGAGTGCGGTGGCTCGATGGTGTGGTTGTGCCTTGTTTCATGGGACAAAACTCTAAAATCTAGCACGTAACTTTTTTTCTATTTAATATTATTGCAATAGACACTTATGTTTAATTTAATTATTTGGACAAGTAAGCTAAAAATTTAGTTGCATGTTTTCTAGGATATTAACATTCCCATCTCTTTAAATGTTTAAATTACACTTCGAATTTCAATTAAGATTTATGATATTTGGTGTAAATCCCATCTTACCTTTCTGCCATTTTAAAACTATTCAATGCTGAAACGGACAAGTCGCTGCATAAACATCAATAGTTATATATTTTTTTATGGTCACTTATCATTAAAAGATTTAAATTCAATGATTGAATACATGTATGGTGTTGTACACTTTTATAAAAACTAGAAAGTATGCATGTGGCTACATGCTTCATTTAAAATCAGGCATGGATCTTTTAAAAGTTGTAAAATGCCTTGTGGTTGCGTCAATTGTACAAAAGGGATGAAAGGAATATATGTATTAAAGCTTTTACTCTTTCACTTGACACTGTTTTATTTCGAGATAACATTATTATAAACCATTTATTTTTGAAGAAACGTTTGGTAGTAGCTTAAATTTTAAAGGAAAAAAAAATTGGGACATTACACATTGCGTGACAAAGCAATTAAGTGGCTAGATTCTCAACCAATAGCTAGTATTACTACCTGGAATGACTTGGCACAAAATTTCTATACAATGTTCTTCCCGTCCATAAAAATTGCAAAGCTAAAGTATGACATCTCTATTTTTCGTCAAGGTGACTTCGAGACTTTTGATGAAGCTGGAATAGGTTCAAGAACATGCTATGAAAGTTCTACATCATGGAATCAGCAAGGGACTCCAAGTTCAATATTTTTCTGCGGGACTGCTTCCATCCTTCAAAAGCATGGTTGATTATTCGTCTAACGAGTCACTATAAACAAAAACTATTGAGGATGCATTGAAGCTATATGAGACAGTAGCTACTACTTCAGCTATGTAGTCATCGGAACGAGCTGTTTAGAAGAAATCACCGGGTATGTATGAAGTTGATGCTTATTCAGCATCATCTACGAAGATTGATTCTTTGTTTTACAAGGTGGAAAGCATGTCACAGTCATCAAATGTAGCACAGACTAAGAAGCTAAATTGTGAGGAATGTGGAGCTAATCATATAACTATAGACTATCCAATTTTACACAATGAGTGAAACAAGTAAAATTTGCATAATGGGGACAACGCCAAATGAACAATTCTTTTGGAAATACATATAACCTGAGCTAAAAAAAGCACTCAAATTTCTCTTGGAGCAATCGAAATCAGAATAGGCGACAGGGTCAATTTTAGCAGGAAGAGAAGAAGCCTCAATTGGAATATATGTTCAAAAAATTCATGAAGAAAATCAATCAGTACATGGAAGCCAATAATCAGTTCATGAGGAAAACCAAAGAAACTTTTCAAGATCAGAATGCTGCCATCAGAAACTTAAAATCTCAAAGGGGCAGATGGCACTTACTTCGATTGGTAAACGACAGGTAGTTTGCCCAACAATACTGTAATCAACCCAAAAGAGCACGTTAAGGCAATTACAACTAGACGTGGGGTGTAACTTCCTGAGGTGCATGTCAAGAGACCGAGTATACATAAGGACATAATACCTTCTACAGATGATGAGAATGTGGAGCATGAGGAACAAATAAAGGAATCCATCCCTAAGGAACGTTCAGTGGCTTCAAGGGATAAGGGAACCGTTTCGATCAACCCCTATGAGCCTCCTATTCCGTTTCCTCTGAGGTTAAAAAAACACAAGATGGATTAGCAGTACAAGAAATTCCTCAAGGTCTCTAAGAAGCTGAATATAAACATCTCGTTCGCTGATGTACTGTTTCAAATGCCTGGCTACGCCAAATTTCTAAAGGACATCTTATCAAATAAACGCAAGCTAGATGAAACATGAAATGGTGATGTTAACTAAGGAGTGTAGCACCAGAATTCAAAAAAAGCTTCTACCAAAATTGAAAGATCCAAGGAGTTTCACTGTACCTTGCACCATTGTTGACTGCTATTTTGATAAGGCCTTATGTGATCTTGGTGCAAGCATTAATTTGATACCTCTTTCTGTTTTCAAAAGACTCAAATTGGGAGAGGCCAAGACAACCATTGTGATGCTACAACTAACTGATCAATCCTTAACACATCAAAGAAGGATAATTGAAGACTTACTAATCATGGTGGAAAAGTTCATTTTCCCTGCCAATTTTCTCATCATGGACAAGGAGGAAGACAATGATGTTTCACTTATATTGGGCAAACCATTCTTAGCTACTGGCAGAGCTTTGATAGATGTTCAGAAGTGATAGTTAATTCTATGACTTGGCGAGGAACAAATTTCCTTCAATGCTTTCAAGGTTATGAAATTTCCAACCGAGTCAGACAGCTGCTTTTAGATTGATGTAATCTAAAAGGTGGTTCAGGATACATTCTTGCTTCACAATCCATCAGATGCATATGAGGCATCTATTGTGCACTCTCACTTAACACATTCTGATTCTCTTGAAATTGAAGATATATGTAAGATCCTTGAAGACTAACCCACCATGCACACGCAAATGACATTTTGAGGAACTTAGAATAGGACCTACAAAATCACTACCATCCATTCAGTAGCCTCCTAAATTGGAACTTAAGCATCTGCCACCTTATCTCAGATATGCTTATTTGGGAGAATCGTGTACACATCTAGTGATCATTTCGAACACAGTCAGTAAGGTAGAGGAAAAGAGATTGCTTCGGGTACTCAAGGAGAATAAAATAGCCATTGAATGGACCATTGCTGATATCAAAGTGATCAGCCCTTCACTGTATATGTATAAGATCTTCATGGAGGAGAATCTTCGACTAAGTATAGAGTATTAGCGGAGGTTGAATCCCAACATGAAAGAAGTGGTCAAGGTAGAGGTGTTGAAGCTTCTAGATGCAGGAATCATCTACCCGATATCAAATAGTACATGGATTAGCCTAGTTCAGGTTGTGCCAAAGAATTGTGGAATTATGGTAGTATAGAATGAAAAGAATGAACTAATTCCTACCAAAACGGTTACAAAATGGAGAGTTTGTATCAACTATTGCGAACTCAATGCATCTACACCAAAAGACCATTTTTACCTCCCGTTCATTGATTAGATGTTTGAGAAGTTGGTAGGTCACTCGTACTACTATTTATTTGATGGGTACTCAAGATACAATCAAATACCAGTAGCGCTAGATGACCAGGAAAAGACCACCTTTACGTGTCCCTATGGTATCTTTGCCTACTGAAGGATGCATTTTGATCTTTGCAACGTCCCTGCTACATTTCAGGGATGTATGATGGCAATATTATTCGACATGGTTGAAAAATTCATAGAGGTGTTCATGGATGACTTCTCAATTTTTGGGTCTTCGTTTGATGAGTGCCTGGAACATCTAAGTTTGGTCTTACACGGATGCAAGTAAATGAATTTGGTATTGAACTGGGAGAATTGTCACTTCATGGTACAGGGGGCCATTGTATTGGGACACTGGGTTTCAGCAAAAGTAATTGAGGTGGACAAGGCAAAAATTCAGGTCATAAAAAAACTACCGCCACTCCTAGGGCATGTCGGGTTCTAGAGCCGGTTCATTAAAGACTTCTCAAAGATCACTAAGCCTTTTGTGCAATCTATTGATGAAAGATGTCCCATTTGACGTCACTGGGGAATGTCTATCAGCTTTTAATACTCTGAAGGAAAAGCTTACCTCAGCACCGGTAATCGCTGCACCAAAAGATAACAAGTCCCAGTTCGAATTTATAGTTACTTTGAACAATTGAATGGCTTGTTGGGAAGGTTTCAAACATGAAATAATCGTTGATTCAATAATAAAAGCCTAATACACCATTGGTTTAGAAGTAGCAAAGAGTTGTGATCTGGATCAAGAAGTTTATGAATGAACTTGAAGTAGTTCCTAATATTGTTGATCTCATACATCTGTATTGTGATAACAATGAAGCCATTGCGCAAACAAAGGAACTAAGGTCTCATCAATTATCAAAACGTATGTTAAGGATGTATTATCTCATTAGAGAGATCATATAAAGAAAGAATGTAAAGAGAGAATGAGTTCCTATACTTGATGATATTGTAGATCCACTGCAAAGAGTTGTTGAGATATAAACATGATCGTCATGTATACTCTTATGGTATTGATACATAAGTGATGGGATCAAGTGCAAGTAGGAATTTGTAAGTGTTAAGCTTTAGGTCCAATCGATTTAGGTTATAAACAATTTTAATATGATAAATACATTTTATTTATGGTATATCTATTATTTAATTGAATTAATATTCTATTAATTTAAATTATAGAGTCCGTAGATTCAAGCCTTAGTAATTTGTTAATCACAAGAAGTTGTAATTGTGAGATATAAATTACATATGAATGAATCTTAAATTAACTATGATCGTAAGTAATAATGAGATACAAACATAATTATTAGGATGGACCATTACCTATGACATTTCTTACTTATGAAGTAATTATCTGATCTTACAAAGTGTGGTAATATTTAAATGAACACGTGAATGTTTTGTTAAGAGAATAAAATATTGAAAACCTATCGGAGAGGTTTCACATGGATAACTATTTGAATGTCAATGGTTAATCTCTAATGTTCGGTAGTGAAATTTGTCCTTCGACTTGATGTCATTATAGTGCTTTATATGAGGATAGTCATACCTTGGTAATGTTGGATGTTGCTCTGTCAAGAGTCTCTAATATGACACCGCTTGGATATGCCAAAAATTATATGAAGGTTGTGAATAATCAATATATGATTTGTTCTAATTAGTAAAAGGTTATAATCTACATTTCATTCAGTTAAGTTGATTACAAAATTCTTGGCTAAGGTGTACTCATGAATAGAAAATA
>NW_019263547.1:0-1588 GCF_002742605.1 Olea europaea var. sylvestris | reverse complement strand
GTTTATGTGTAAAATTATTTTACGAAAGAATGTGCAATTAAAAATGAGTTTTGAAAAACGAATTTTGAGAATAATGAGGCTCAATCAAAGGGTTGATAATATATTAACAAAATATTGTTCTATTTTTACCGAATAATTAAATTTCATGGAATAAAATGTTATAGAATAATATTTCAAAATTTCAAACCAAACATATTTTTTAGTTTTTTATTTTAAGAAATATTTTTTCAAGATGACAAATTAAATGCGTTTTAGTAAGCTTAAAACTAACCCTCAAAACTATAAAACTAAAAATGAACTCAAAACTGAAAACTAAAACACAAACCAAATGATGCCTCATTTTTCTCAAACTCCTTTTCAACCATACATTCCTCAAATAAAATAATTTTACACTTAAACCAATTTTTTCCTTATTTTTTAATCACACATTCTTTAAAAAAATAATAATAAATAAATAACTCGCTATTAGAAAATATATTATACCAAAAAGGGGTTTCAGACAAGCCCTAAAAATTTAATCTTGGAAAGTTTTCACATAATATATCTAATAGGATTTCTAGTATATTATCTAACCGAGAAAACTCAATTCCGACGAAATAGATTGCAACTTCTTATTGGAAGAGGACGATCTTTTTGTTGACCAAATAATGATATAACAATATTGACCATATGATGACAACAAAATGTGCAAATCATATATAATAACATCATTTAACCAAAGAAAATGATATTTCCTTTTAACCAAGTATCAACAATGAGCTCCTAATATCAACAAATGGTGTGGCTTAACCACAAAAATATCAATTGAATCAACATAATGAGGAGATCAACAAGCGATGTAGATTGGTTTGCAGAAACAAAGGATTGCAACATGAGTGGCTTGTTTTTATATATTTCAGACAGGGAAAAGTTGAATCAAGGTCTCTTAAATTATAACCTTCTAAAAATTTGCACAAGTCAAATATAATCATTCAAACCCACCCCAAATATTATACAGTTACTGTAGCTTTGGAGCTTGACTATGCATTTCTCAAATAGCCTATCTACCAAATTCATTACAACATGATCCTCATTGCTATTTTGCACACTAACCACCAACCAAAAGGAGGGTAAGCAATTCTGGAACGAGATTTCTTCCCATATAAGAGTCATAATACTCCATAGATATCAAAATATTCTCTAAATGATAATCCTTTAAAGCTTTAAGAAATTGTAGAAACATTTCAATTATCAGTTGTTAATGTGTTAGAACCAACATGATGATTTAATACCTCACATTAACCATATTTTCAAGTATCATAACCCTCTTAACATATATTTACTAGATTTGTAAAGGTCAAAATGATGATACAATTAGTTGAAAGACATCCTTGATTTTCTCATCAACAACATGAGGCATTGGGTGGAGTAATTCTAATCAACTCGCTTATGCAAGTAGCACTTGCCATTTTGATAGCAACATATGGATGCTTCAATCTCTAATGCTCAGACTCTTCAAAATGGATGAAGTAGCCATGTCAACACAACACGAGTATGGGTATGAGATATGTGTTGGATCCTCCAAGTTTCAAGCGAATATTTCGTCATT
>NW_019263546.1:11787-15278 GCF_002742605.1 Olea europaea var. sylvestris | reverse complement strand
ATTATATGAATGCACTTCAACATAAGTGAGCCTATCTCAATTGTCTGGATGCGTTTATTTTCGGAAATAATTGAATTTTGGAGCACCACACATTACACACCCACAATAGTTGAATAATTCAAACGTTATTGCACTTCGACGCAAATGGTGGAGAAGGGGTATTAGTTTTCGACTTTTAATTAATTGGGGACAAACATGTCATTTTGCTAAAAAATTGGAAGATGAAATAATCTAACAGGATTAAATGCACTCGTAACCTAACGTATTGTCTTTTATTTTATTATGAAAATTTTTACCAATTCTATCAAAATACGATAGAACTGTTTATAAAAGTCACATCAATTACAAAGTGGGCGTGGGCCCATTTTAATGTTCCAAAAGTAAATTATTTCTAAATTCAAGTGCACCCCCAGATAAGCGCAATTATGTTAAAGTGGAATTTTTGAGGATTGCCAATTCCCCATTGGCCGCCACCGAGCCAACTACCAACTTTGGCATTGTTGAAACCACTTCTCAAGCATCGTAACTATTGCCTTTAACAAACATGAACAATCACATGCATTTATTTGTTCCAATCGTTATTCCAGTGCACACTTTTCTCATTTCGATCAAGTGACTCAAATGGAATATAAGTAAAGTCTCGGACACTGAATTTATGAATTTAAATTGATAGTACCCAAGTGAAATTTATCCCAAATTCATGTAAACTAATGCGGTTTATCCCATTTATTAGCGATGGGAAGAAGCTATTTCTATTTACAATTTATTGATTACTGAATGAAGATACTCTTAAGTCTACTCTTTACATATTTGATTTTGTGCACAAGGAAGGAATTAGACGAGATCATAATTCACCAGAGCTTAAAGTTACACACATTTTCGTAGATCCCTCTTATGTTTTATCTTTTTGATTAATTTACGATTTTCACTTCTAATTGATTCGCTTCACAATTTTGATAGTCTTTATTGAATGGATCAAAATATAAATTATTCTATATTTGAAAACAGTATGCATATGATCTATTACGTCACCACACGGAATTAGAATTTGTCAAATAGACTTCGAATATGATTCCAAAAGCATTCCAACAAATAAAGTTCCTCTTAATATCAATCTTAACTAGAATTATCAATCATCTTCAAAATAGAATTTGGGTCACGCCCTAATTCAAACAAGAAGAACACAGAGAAATTGGTAAAGGAAAGAAGATTTTACTAAAATATGGAGAAATAATAAAAAGATATTGTGTTTATCATATTGTCTAACTTGTTCTAAATTATAGTGAAGAGCTAAATATATATAGGGGACGTTTCATACCTTAGAGGTAGAGTTATAGATGGAAAGGAATGCTCAAAACGTGTTAAAACTTGAAATGGGGCTTGGACAGAATAGTGCGGCTCTCGAGCAACAGGCATACCACCCTGACACTTGAGTAGTAGGCTAGCGCTAGGTGGGTGCCAGCTTTTCTACTTTTGGCGGTCGAGTGCCTAGCTAGCTCTAATCTAGCGGAAGTACGTCAAAAAATTCCTCTCTGGTCCATCTCTTGATCTCTTAAAATCTAACAAAAATTCCAACTCTTAATAAGGTTTACAAATAGAACTTTCAACTAGAATTTACCATATAGACTTCAAATAGAATTCCAAAAGTATTCCAACAAATAGAATCCTCTTAATCTCGACTTTAATTAGAATTCTCAATCATCTTTAAAACAGAATTCGGGTCACACCCTAATTCCAATAAAACGGAAAATAGAGCTTTTATTTGTCAAAATATAGGAAAAATGATGAGAATTCTCTTGGCTAAAAGAGAAAGAACTTGTATTGCAATTATAAAATGAATTTTGAATGCAATCAGCATTGGAAAACAACTTTTTTATAAATATTCACAAATTATTCAATTGAAGGTCACGATAGCTAATGACAGAGAGAAAACAAGATTCAAGTACCGAAATTTGGGAAGTCTAAAGAGAGAAGCTGGTGTCTAGAGAGAGAACGAGGGAAAATTAAGGAAAAAAATTTGTAAGCATAATTTTGAGTAGTTTGTTCATCCAAGTTTTGTGTAGGGATAAGTAAAGAGGGAAAGAAAACTCTCTTATTGTAAGACTTTCTAATTAGTAAAATCAATTTCTCATGTGGTTACTGGTGATTTGTTTAATCACGTTAAATTTGTGTTTTTCTATTAGATCATTTTTGAATTTTTCGTTTCCTCTACATCTGTGCATATCTCAGGAAAATCTTTCGCAATCTCCATGAGCTCTAGATTTGGGGATTTATCTAAATAAGAATACACATCTAAGGCGATGTTCGATTTCCTAGCCGTGGTCTTCAAATGATTAAGTCACAGTGTCAAGCGAGGAATCTGAATATCTTTCAATAAGACAATTATGTGAATACACTTCAACATAATTGCACTTGTCCGGGTGTGCTTATTTTCAAAATTACTTGATTTTGAAACGTTGAAATGGATCCACAATTGTCATTTAGATTGAAAACCTACCAATACCTTACGCGTTCACAACAATTGACCAATTCAAATGTGATTGGACTTTGTTCAAAATCCATTTTTGCCATTAATTGCTGGCAAAGTATACAACCAAATGGCGGAGCATGAGTGCTGGTTCGCTACTTTTAATTGGGAGGGGACAATCACGTCATTTTGCTAGAAATGTGGTTGATGAACATCCTGATGATGTTAAATGCCCTATTACACCTACTCAAATTGTCACTTCATTGGATCTTTAACTTGATTACAATACGAAAATTCTAATAAAATCCATAAAAATTCAATTTTTCCATTTGTACAAAAGCAGCGCCCTGTGAACCCTGACAGAAAATTCACAACAATCCAAGTAAAAAATGGCCAAAAAATTAACTCATCCCCCCATTGTGAGGTCATCAAAATTTGATAGAATTGTTTATAAAAGTCACACAAGAAATAGGCAAATGACCGCAGTGGGGCCATTTCAATGTGAATAAAGGATATCAAGGAAGTGTTTGTTTCCCACTTTTGTAAAAATGAGAATGAAAAATATAATCGTTATAGACCCACACAAGAGATAGAAATTCAAATTTGATGGCTTGATGTGATGGGTAATGATCATATATTTCATTTTAATGAGAAAAGAATGAAAAACAAACGGGGGCCAAATGTGGGATTTACACTGTCTTTGTGGTTTTACATTGCAGTAAAGGAAAAATGGGATGATTCATTTAATGCAAACAGTAATCTTGCATGTCAAAACAAAAAAGCCACTTCGAGAATTAGAGAAAAATGTCGTAAAATGTTGACAATGTAATTTGCTACTTGTTTGTACCTAAATACTAAATGGATCAGTTTGGACGGTGAAAAATGCACAGAAACAAGAGAAAAATAGAGAGTGCCTATGTACAGACTGATAAAACATAGAGCGTCTATTTTTTAATTATTTATTATTACTATTATTATTTTTTCATTCTTTCTGTATTCATTTTTCTTCGGTTGATAGAGTAAA
>NW_019263546.1:0-3594 GCF_002742605.1 Olea europaea var. sylvestris | reverse complement strand
AACCATGCCATCAACACGTCTGTGACTCTCTTCTCTGTGCACCTCAAAGGAAGCTGCTTGTGCTGAGCTAGTAATTCTTTGCCCAGTATTCTTCAGCGAACACTATCTAATTCTTTATCCAATTCAGCCAAAAACCTAAAAATTTTGTCCATCTTAAGCATCTTTATATAAGGAGCACTATCAGTTGTGCATGCCCATTCACATGCTTAAAATGTATCAATCTCTTGGCATAGACTTTTTAAGTTGTTATAATATTTTGCATGCCCGAGTAGCATCCGATATTTTGGTCATAACTTTCTCTTCTGATGTTCGAGTGAGGTGATTTCAAGTGCATTGAAAAGCTGACTTAAACAGCTACAATTTTCTCAAATACATATTTTCGAATTTGAACATTTTCTATCCGAAAAATGGGTCTCAAATTGAGGCTAAAAATCTGGAGCATAACTTCTTCAGTTGAAAATTGATTTGTTAAAATACTTCAACTGTACTTCATTTCTTTGACCTTCAATTGCTTCCAATTGATGTCATATGATTTCAATAATCATTTTGTGGTCCAAATCAACTATTGGATGTTTATACTTTGGTCCCCAAACTTTGGAATTAGCTTCATTTAAGCCATTTTGTCTTGTAATCTTGTTCCTTTATCTTCCAATTGTATCCAATTAAATTCTTAGAATCTTCAATCTTCATTTCGTCGCCTTCTCATCAGTGGATTTTTTGCAATTTAGTTTTTGACTTTTGGATTTCACCCTTTCTTTTCACTATTTTTGCATTCTTTTCTACAATTCTTCTTCAAACATCGAGTTTTACCTATAAATTGTAATATAACAAAAATTAGGTAGTATTTTATCCAAATGACAACAAAATATCATCTTTTAAAACTTAGAATAAGTGTAGAAACCGCGCTTATCAAACATTACTAATACATGGAGTTGGGCTGAACTACCTATATGAATAAGTTTCTGACACCACATCCCATGGAGTTGATTAGCCATTGTCAATGAAATATAAGGAAAGCTCGAATATAAGGAAAATTATCATATTTAATAGGTTATCATTAATGATTATTGTAATTAATAGCTATTGTATTTAGTTGCGATTTTGGTTACCATTAACGAATATTGTAATTGATAGTTACCATATTTAGTTGTGATTTTGGTCCTATATAATCAAAGAACCTCTCACATTGAGAGACATATTGAGTATATTTGGCATGGTATTAGAGCTAGTCCTTTAGAAATTTCTCTCATTTTTTTGGTTGGGTTTTCTCACGGCGTTCTGAATTAGGATTAGGATTGGTGCAATAGGAGATCAAATTTAGGATGGGAGTCATAATTTCAGGTTTGAGTTTGATGCATCAGAGGTGTAAACTGGAGAGACAGCAAGCCATAGTTACCACCTCAGGGTCCAATGGGTTTCAAGAATACTATCTAAAAATGTTACTTCTCTTTCGACCCTTTTATCTGCTCTGAGTAATGCTGAATGGTTAATTGAGGACCTTGAAACAATTATTAACAATAGGTTTCTATGGAGTGATGCCCAAGGTCTAGGAAATAATCCTCTTATTGATGATTTTGCTGTCATACAACCTGACCATCAGGCTCTAGTTCACATGCTATTTCCTAGTACTGTTGCACATATCCTGGTAATAAGGACGTTTGGTGAAATCAATTTGCCCACATCACCTTCTTTTACTGCTACCCGTAGAAGAAAAGCTTTATCTAGGATTTTTGGGGCCTAACGATTAGGATGGGTCTAGAATTGCTATTGTGGAAATTACATAAAACTAAGCATTTCAAAATTACAACTCAAGAATTAGATAATAAGTTAGTTTAATCATAAATCAGGTACACATCTTATCCATTCAAATTCCAAACCCTAAAATTTTTATTTTTACTCATCTTCTCTCCTCACTCTCTCCATACCTCCGGCGCTGCTGCCCATTACCAAAGACCACTGCTAACTCACAACTACGATAGTTGATGGTGTAGGTGATTGTTTCCCCAATACCATCTCACTCTTCTATCTCTCTCTCTCTCTAAACACGCGCAGTCACTTATCTTCTCTTCTCCCTAATTTATCTTCTTTCAATAGTAGTGGCGTTGTCTCTTCTTTCAATAGTAGTGGCGCCGCCATTGGAAGAGGATCTCCGGTGCAGTAATGTTACCATGGATCGTCTGCACAGCGACATCACCACCGACCGTCATGAGTAGCAGCACTGTGAGTAGTGTACTATCGTTCATTTTACACACCTTGATTAGAGCATCACTTTTGAGCCTCACACACATCGGTGCTCAGCCATGGTTTTGGGTTGGTTTTCAGCTATTTATTTTGGGCCATAGTTTTGGGGTGGCCTTCATCCTTATATTTGATTTTGTGGTGGTTGTGGAGTAATTTTGGGATGTGTTTTGTTGGTGGTAGTGGTGCTACTGTGGTGGTAAGGTTTCAATGGTAGTGGTGTAGTATTGTTGGCCTATTGAAGGAGAGTAGGTAGCGGCTGGTGGGAGACTTGGCTTGGTGCGGTGGCTGGTGGGTAGTGGTGTTGGTTTTCATGCGACGGTGGTGTTGTTGTCGGTGGTTGTAATGGTGATGTGGCAAGAGTGGGTAGTGTTTGTGACCAAGTATTGTTGTGGAATAAGATCGAGATAGGGTCTGGGGATATGGTGGTGTGGTGCAAGCTGCGATTGGATGGTGGTGATTTCAAACCAAGATTAGTGCTGGATCGAGACAAGTGGTGGAGGTGTTTGGAATCTTGATCAACTATTTTGGCTTTTGTGACCCATTATTTCACTAATTTGTAACCAAAAATTAGGTGTCTGTTACTAAAAAATTGTTTGTGACCTATGTGACACATAGATAAAATGTGACATGTAATTTGAATGATTTGTGACCTACAAAATTTTTGATTTGTGACCACGAAATAATTCGGGATCAATCAATTTGACAATATGTGACATATAATTATGAATCTATGACAATTAATCATTTACTGTGATTTTATTATCTTTATTTAATAAATATTTTTAATTAATTAAAAATATACCTAAATTTTGAATTTTCATACTATTTACTTGATTTTTGAAATAGTGTAAAGAATACACCTGATTTATGACTTTTCCTATTGCTATTTGTGAGTTATTATTTTGTTTTGGGCTATTTATTTTAGTATGTTGGTTTATTGGGATGTTGTTTCACTTCGACCGTGATCTATAGCTAATTTTTGCTGGGTTATGGATTTATTGGTTTATTTGTTGATTGGATAGAGATATTAACATGTTTTTTTTGGATTGGCTTAATTTAATTTCGTTGGGCTTGATGCTTTATTAGTTTGGGCTTGCTGATTTGTAGGATTATTTCAAAACTGAAGGCTTATTGTCATTCGATGCGGTGGGCTTTATTAAAATTAGGTATTGTTTGGCTTTGACTAATTTTTTTTTTCCATTTCTATGGTGCTTTGTAGGTATTGTTGCATACTGTTGAGTTTTTGGTTGCTCGAGTGATGAGCAAGAGCTTTGGATTCTCAGATGATTATCTTTGAGTTTTTTGTGAAGGTTGTTTGGTGTGATTTCTTCCAACTACAGCATCTTGGCCAGC
>NW_019263545.1:9832-15285 GCF_002742605.1 Olea europaea var. sylvestris | reverse complement strand
AAGGATTTTAGCCATTTGTGGAAGAACAGGTACTTACTTATTTGGAAAGCTTGGATTGTCGGTGTTTGAAGAACTGGGTGTTAATTTTGTATACAGTGTCCGTTTTGGGCCCGTAAGTAATTTTTGGGAAGGTAGCGACCCTTTTAAATTGAACTCACCCTTTTTGTTGCGACGTATAAGGGATTTTGGCCATTTATGGTAGAACAAGCACTTTCTAATTTGTAACACTTGGATTGTCCACGTTCGAGGAACTGAGCGTGACTTTTTGCATACGGTGTCCATTTTAGGCCCATAAGTACTTTTTTGAAAGGGTAGCGACACTTTTGGATTGAACTCACCCTTTTCATCGTGACGTATGAGGGATTTCGGCCATTTGTGGTGAAACAAGAACTTGTTAATTTGGAATGTTTGGATTGTTGGCGTTCGAAGAACTGAGCGTGACTTTTGCATACGGTGTTCTTTTTGGGACTATAATTACTTTTTGAAAAGGTAGCGACCCTTTTGGATTGAACTAATCCTTTTTCTTACGATGTATGAGGGATTTTGGTCATTTGTGGAAGAACAAGCACTTGCTAATTTGGAATGCTTGGATTGTCGGCGTTCGAAGAACTGAGCCTGACTTTTACATACGGTGTCCGTTTATAATCCATAAGTACTTTTTGAAAAGGTAGCGACCCTTTTGGATCAAACCCACGCTTTTTGTTGCGATGTATGAGGGATTTCGACCATTTGTGAAAGAATAAGCACTTGCTAATTTGGAACGTTTAGATTGTCGGCGTTCGAAGAACTGAGCGTGACATTTGTATAAGGTGTCCGTTTTGGGCCCATAAGTACTTTTTGGAAAGGTAGTGACCCTTTTGGATTGAACTTATCCTTTTTGTCATGACTATGAGGGATTCGACCATTTGTGAAAGAATAAGCACTTGCTAATTTGGAACGTTTAGATTGTCGGCGTTCGAAGAACTGAGCGTGACATTTGCATAAGGTGTCCGTTTTGGGCCCATAAGTACTTTTTGGAAAGGTAGTGACCCTTTTGGATTGAACTTATCCTTTTTGTCATGACTATGAGGGATTTCATCTTTTGTGGAAGAACAAGCACTTGCTAATTTGGAACGTTTAGATTGTCGAGGTTCGAAAAACTAAGTGTGACTTTTGCATACGATGTCCATTTTGGGCCCATAAGTACTTTTCGGGAGGGTGGCGACCCTTTTGGATTGAACTCATCCTTTTAGTCACGACGTACGAGGGATTTCGACCATTTCTGGAAGAACAAGCACTTGCTAATTTGGACCGCTTGGATTGCGACGTTCGAAGAACTGAGCGTGACTTTTACATACGGTGTCCATTTTGGGCTCATAAGTACTTTCCGAAAAGGTAGCGACCCTTTTGGATTGAACTTATCCTTTTCATCGTGAGATATGAGGAATTTTGGCCATTTGTTGAAGAACAAGCACTTACTAATTTGGAAAGCTTGGATTGTCGACGTTCGAAGAACTGAGCATGACTTTTGCATACAGTATCCATTTTGGGCCCATAAGTAATTTTTGGAAAGGTAGCAACCCTTTTGGATTGAACTCACCTTTTTCATCGTGACGTATAAGGGATTTTGGCCATTTGTTGTAGAAAAAGCAACTGCTTATTTGTAATGCTTGGATTGTCGACGTTCAAAGAACTAAGCGTGACTTTTGCATACGATGTCCATTTTAGGCTCATAAGTACTTTTCGAGAAGGTAGTGACCCTTTTGGATTGAACTCATCCTTTTAGTCATGACGTACTAAGGATTTTAACCATTTGTGGAAGAGCAAGCACTTGCTAATTTGGAACACTTGGATTGTCGACGTTCGAAGAACTGAGCATGACTTTTGCATACGGTGTCCGTTTTGGGCTCATAAGTTCTTTTCGAAATGGTAGCGACCCTTTTGGATTGAACTCACCCTTTTCATCGCAAGATATGAGACATTTTGGCCATTTGTGGAAAAACAAGCACTTGCTAATTTGGAAAACTTGGATTGTCGGCGTTCGAAGAACTAAGCATGACTTTTGCATACCGTGTCTATTTTGGGCCATAAGTAATTTTTGGAAAGGTAGCCACCCTTTTGGATTGAACTCACCTTTTTCATCGCGACGTATGAGGGATTTTGGCCATTTGTGGGAGAACAAGCACTTGCTTATTTGTAACGCTTGGATTGTCCACGTTCGAGGAACTGAGCCTGACTTTTGCATACGGTGTCTGTTTATAACCCATAAGTACTTTTCGAAAAGGTAGCGACCCTTTTGGATCAAACTCACCCTTTTTGTTACGATGTATGAGGGATTTCGACCATTTGTGAAAGAACAAGCACTTGCTAATTTGGAATATTTGGATTGTCGACGTTCGAAGAACTGAGTGTGACATTTGCATACGGTGTCCATTTTGGGCCCATAAGTACTTTTTGGAAAGGTAGAGACCCTTTTGGATTGAACTCATCCTTTTTGTCATGACTATTAGGGATTTCATCCTTTGTGGAAGAACAAGCACTTGCTAATTTGGAACGTTTGGATTGTCGATGTTCGAAAAACTGATCGTGACTTTTGCATACGATGTCCATTTTGGGCCCATAAGTACTTTTCGGGAAGGTAGAGACCCTTTTAGATTGAACTCATCCTTTTAGTCACGACGTACGAGAGATTTTGATCGTTTCTGGAAGAAAAAGCACTTGCTAATTTGGAACGCTTGGATTGTCGACGTTCGAAGAACTGAGTGTGAGCTTTGCATGCGATGTCCATTTTGGGCTCATAAGTACTTTCTGGAAAGGTAGCGATCCTTTTGGGTTGAACTCACCCTTTTCATCACAAGATATGAGGAATTTTGGCTATTTATGGAAGAACAAGCACTTGCTAATTTGGAAAGCTTGGATTGTCGGCGTTCGAAGAACTGAGCATGACTTTTGCATACAGTGTCCGTTTATGGCCCATAAGTAATTTTTGGAAAGGTAGAAACCCTTTTGGATTGAACTCACCTTTTTCATCGCGACATATAAGGGATTTTGGCCATTTGTTGTAGAACAAGCAATTTCTTATTTGTAACGCTTGGATTGTCGACGTTCGAAGAACTAAGGGTGACTTTTTCCATACGGTGTCCCTTTTGGGCCCATACGTACTTTTCAGAAAGGTAGCGACCCTTTTGGATAGAACTCACCATTTTTGTTGCGATGTATGAGGGATTTCTACCATTTGTGGAAGAAGAAGCACTTGCTAATTTGGAACATTTGGATTGTCGACGTTCGAAAAACTGAGCGTGACTTTTGCATACGAGGTCCATTTTAGGACCATAAGTACTTTTTCAAAAGGTAACGACCCTTTTGGATTGAACTCATCCTTTTTGTCACAATGTATGAGGGATTTCGACCGTTTGTGGAAGAAAAGCACTTGCTGATATGGAACGCTAGGATTGTCGGCGTTCGAAGAACTGAGCATGACTTTTGCATACGGTGTCCATTTTGGGCTCATAAGAAATTTCCGGAAAGGTAGCGACCCTTTTGGATTGAACTCATCCTTTTCATTGCGACGTATGAGGGATTTTGGCCATATGGGGAAGAACAAGCACTTGCTAATTTGGAACCCTTGGATTGTCGACGTTCGAAGATGAGCGTGACTTTTGCATACGGTGTCCGTTTTGGGCCTATAAGTACTTTCCAGAAAGGTTACGACCCTTTTGGATTGAACTCACCCTTTTTGTTGCGACGTATGAAGGATTTTAGCCATTTGTGGAAAGGCAAGCACTTGCTTATTTGGAAAGTTTGGAATGTCGAGATTTGAAGAACTGGGTGTTAATTTTGCATACAGCGTCAATTTTGGGCCCGCAAGTAATTTTTGGAAAGGTAATGACCCTTTTGAATTGAACTCACCCTTTTCGTCGCCACGCATAAGGGATTTTGGCCATTTTTCATAGAACAAGCACTTGCTTATTTGTAATGCTTGGATTGTCCACGTTCGAGGAACTGAGCGTGACTTTTTGCATACGGTATCCGTTTTCGGCCCATAAGTACTTTTTGGAAAGGTAGCGACCCTTTTGGATTGACCTCACCCTTTTCGTCATGATGTGTGAGGGATTTCAGCCATTTGTGGAAGAACAAGCACTTGCTAATTTAGAATGCTTGGATTGTCGACGTTCGAAGAATTGAGCTTGACTTTTGCATATGGTGTCCGTTTATAACCCATAAGTACTTTTCAAAAAGGTAGCGACCCTTTTGGATTGAACACACCCATTTCCTCGCAATGAATGAGGGATTTCGACCATTTCTAGAAGAACAAGCACTTGCTTATTTGGAATGCTTGGATTGTCGGCGATCGAAGAACTGAGTGTGACTTTTGCATACGATGTCCGTTTTGGGCCCATAAGTACTTTTCGAAAATGTAGCGATTCTTTTGGATTGAACCCACCTTTTCTGCGTGTTGTATGAGTGATTTTGGCCGTTTGTCGAAGAACATGCACTTGCTTATTTAGAATGCTTGGATTGTCGACGATCGAAGAACTGAGTGTAAATTTTGTATACGGAGTCCGTTTTGGGCCCACAAGTAATTTTCGGAAATGTAGCGATCCTTTTGGATTGAACCCACCCTTTTCCTCACGTCTCATGAGTGATTTTCTCCATTTGTGGAAGAACAAGAACTTGCTTGTTTGGAATGTTTAGATTGTTGGTGATCGAAGAATTGTGTATGACTATTGCATACGATGTCCGTTTTGGGCCCATGAGAACTTTTCGAAAATGTAGCGACCCATTTGAATTGAACTCACCACTTCACCATGATGTGTGATGGATTCTTGCCAATTGTGAAAGAACAAGCACTTGTTTATTTGGAACCCTTGGATTGTCGGCGATCGAAGAACTGAGTGTGACTTTTGCATACGGTGTCTGTTTTGGGCCTATACGTAATTTTCGCAAAAATAGAGATTTGGATTGAACCAACCCTTTTCCTTGCAATACATGATGGATTTTAGCCATTTGTGGTAGAACAAGCACTTGCTTATTTGGAATGCTTGGATTGTCGGTGATCAAAGTACTGAGTGTGAGTTTTGCATACGCTGTCCATTTTGGGCCCATAAGTACTTTTCGAAAATGTAACGATCCTTTTGGAATGAACCCACCCTTTTCCTCACATCGTATGAGTGATTTCTGCCATTTGTGGAAGAACAAGCACTTGCTTATTAGGAATGCTTGGATTGTCGACGATCGAAGAACTGGGTGTGACTTTTGCATACGGTGTCCATCTTGGACCCATGAGTACTTTTCGCAAATGTAGCGATCCTTTTGGATTGAACATAGCCTTTTCCTTGCATTGTATGAGTGATTTTGGCCATTTGTGGAAGAACAAGCACTTGCTTATTCGGAATGCTTGGATTGTTGGCGATCGAAGAACTAAGTGTGACTTTTGCATAAGGTGTCCGTTTTGGGCCCATAAGTACTTTTTG
>NW_019263545.1:0-1736 GCF_002742605.1 Olea europaea var. sylvestris | reverse complement strand
GAACAAGCACTTGATTATTTGGAATGCTCGGATTGTCGGCGATTGAAGAACTGAGTGTGACTATTGCATACGGTGTCCGTTTTAGGCCCATAAGCACTTTTTGAAAATGTAGCGACCCACTTGAATTGAACTCACCGCTTCGCCATCATGTATGATAGATTTTGGCCATTTCTGGAAGAACAAGTACTTGCTTATTTGGAACCCTTGGATTGTCGACGATCGAAGAACTGAGTGTAACTTTTACATACGATGTCCGTTTTGGGCCCATAAGTACTTATAGGAAATGCAGCGATTCTTTTGGATTGAAACAACCCTTTTTTCTCATGTCATATGAGTGATTTCGACCGTTTGTGGAAGAACAATCACTCGCTTATTTGGAATGCTTGGATTGTCAGTGATTAAAGAACGGAGTGTGACTTTTACATACGGTGTCCGTTTTGGGTCCATAAGTACTTTTTGAAAATGTAGCAATCCTTTTGCATTGAAACCACCCTTTTCCTCACGTCGTATAAGGGATTTTGGCAGTATGTGGAAGAACAATCACCTGATTATTTGGAATGCTAGGATTGTCAGCGATCGAAGAACTAAGCTTGACTTTTGCATACGGTGTTCGTTTTGGGCCCATAAATACTTTTCGAAGATGTAGCGATCCTTATGGATTGAACACATCCTTTCCCTCGCGTCGTATGAGTGATTTTGACCATTTGGGGAAGAAAAAGCACTTGCTTATTTGGAATACTTGGATTGTCGGTGATCGAAGAATCGAGTGTGACTATTGCATATGGTGTCCGTTTAGGGCCTATAAGTACTTTTCAAAAATGTAGCGACCCTTTTAAATTGAACTCACCGCTTCATCATGACGTATGATGGATTTTGGCCATTTGTTAAAGAACAAGTACGGCTTATTTGGAACCCTTGGATTCTCGACGATCGAAGAACTGAGTGTGACTTTTGCGTACGGTGTCCGTTTTGGGCCCATAAGTACTTTTTGGAAATGTAGCGATCCTTTTGGATTGAACCCCACCCTTTTCCTCACATCGTATGAGTGATTTTGGCCATTTGAGGAAGAACAAGCACTTGCTTATCTGGAATGCTTGGATTGTCAGCGATCGAAGAACTAGGTGTGACTTTTGCATACGGTGTCCGTTTCGGGCCCATAAGTACTTTTTGAAAATGTGGCGATCCTTTTGGATTGAAACCACCCTTTTCCTCACGTCGTATGAGTGATTTTGGCCATTTGTGGAAGAACAAGCACTTAGTTTTTTGGAATGCTTGGATTGTCGACGATCGAAGAACTGAGTGTGACTATTGCATACGGTGTCCGTTTTGGGCCCATAAGTACTTTTTGAAAATGTGGCGACCAATTTGAATTGAACTTACCGCTTCCCCGTTACGTATGACGGATTTTTGCCATCTGTAGAAGAACAAGCACTTGCTTATTTGGAACCCTTGGATTGTCGACGATGGAAGAACTGAGTGTGACTTTTACATATGATGTCCGTTTTGGGCCCATAAGTACTTTTAGGAAATGCAGCAATCCTTTTGGATTGAAACCACCCTTTTCCTCACGTTGTACGAGTGATTTTGGCCATTTGTGGAAGAACAAGCACTTGCTGATTTGGAATGCTTGGATTATCGGTGATCGAAGAACTAAGCGTGACTTTTGCATACGGTGTCCGTTTTGGGCCCATAAGTACTTTTCGAAAATGTAGCAATCCTTTTGGATTGAAACTACC
>NW_019263544.1:0-15289 GCF_002742605.1 Olea europaea var. sylvestris | reverse complement strand
AACGGGCTCAAATTCGACAGGTTGATCGGGAACAGAAATAGCGCCGGGTGTAATTTCGTCATTTTTCGCGACTGCGTCGGAATTGGCTAGAATTTGACTGGTTGATCGGAAATAAAAATCGCGTCGGCGGCAATTTCGTCATTTTTCTCGACTGTGTCGGAATGGGCTCAAATTAGACAGGTTGATCGGAAACAAAAACCGCGCCGGGTGTAATTTCGTCATTTTTCGCGACTGTGTTGGAATTGGCTAAATTTTGACTGGTTGATCGTAAAACAAAAACTGCGCCGGGGACAATTTCGTCATTTTTCTCGACTGTGTCGGAATTGGCTGAAATTTGGTAGTTTGATCGGAAATAAAAATCGCGCCGGCGGCAATTTCGTCATTTTTCTCGACTGTGTCGGAATTGGCTGAAATTTGGTAGTTTGATCGGAAATAAAAATCGCGCCGGCGGCAATTTCGTCATTTTTCTCGACTGTGTCGGAATTGGCTGAAATTTGGTAGTTTGATCGGAAATAAAAATCGCGCCGGCGGCAATTTCGTCATTTTTCTCGACTGTGTCGGAATGGGCTCAAAATTGACAGGTTGATCGAGAACAAAAATCGGGCCGGGTGTAATTTCGTCATTTTTCGCGACTGTGTCGGAATTGGCTTAATTTTTACTGGTTGATCGTAAAACAAAAACTGCGCCGGGGACAATTTCGTCATTTTTCTCGACTGTGTCGGAATGGGCTCAAATTTGACAATTTGATCGGAAACAAAAATCGCGCTGGGGGTAATTTCGTCATTTTTCTCGACTGTGTCGGAATTGGCTGAAATTTGGCTGTTTGATCGGAAAGAAAAATCACGTCGGTGGCAATTTCGTCATTTTTCTCGACTGTGTCGCAACACGCTCAAATTTGACAGGTTGATCGGGAACAAAAATCGTGCCAGGGTCAATTTCGTCATTTTTCTCGACTGTGTCGTAATTGGCTGAAATATGGCAGTTTGATCTGAAATAAAAATCGCGCCGGGGGCAATTTCGTCATTTTTCTCGACTATGTCGGAATGGGCTCAAATTTGACAATTTGATCGGAAACAAAAATCGCGCCGAGGGCAATTTCATCATTTTTCTCGACTGTGTCGAAACGGGCTCAAATTTGACAGGTTGATCGGGAACAGAAATAGCGCAGGGTGTAATTTCGTCATTTTTCGCGACTGCGTCGGAATTGGCTATAATTTGACTGGTTGGTCGGAAATAAAAATCGCGCCGGGGGCAATTTCGTCATTTTTCTCGATTGTGTCGGAATTGGCTGAAATTTTTCAGGTTGATCGGAAATAAAAATCGCGCCGGCGGCAATTTCGTCATTTTTCTCGACTGTGTCGGAATGGGCTCAAAATTGACAGGTTGATCGGGAACAAAAACCGCGCCGGATGTAATTTCGTCATTTTTCGCGACTGTGTCGGAATTGGCTAAATTTTGACTGGTTGATCGTATGACAAAAACTGCGCCGGGGACAATTTCGTCATTTTTCTCAACTGTGTCGTAATGGGCTCAAATTTGACAGTTTGATCGGAAACAAAAATCGCGACGGGCAATTTCGTCATTTTTCTCGACTGTGCCGGAATTGGCTGAAATTTGGCAATTTGATCGGAAAGAAAAATCGCGCCGGCGGCAATTTTATCATTTTTGTCGACTGTGTCGGAATGGGCTAAAATTTGGCAGGTCTATAAGGAACAAAAATCGCGTCGGGGGCAATTTCGTCATTTTTCTCGACTGTGTCGGAATGGGCTCAAAATTGACAGGTTGATCGGGAACAAAAATTGCGCCGGGTGTAATTTCGTCATTTTTCGCGACTGCGTCGGAATTGGCTAAAATTTGACTGGTTGATCGGAAATAAAAACCGCGCCGGGGGCAATTTCATCATTTTTCTCCACTGTTTCGGAATTGGCTGAAATTTGGCAGTTTGATCGGAAATAAAAATCGCGCCGGCAGCAATTTCGTCATTTTTCTCGACTTTGTCGGAATGGGCTCAAAATTGACAGGTTGATCGGGAACAAAAATCGCGCCAGGTGTAATTTCGTCATTTTTCGCGACTGTGTCGGAATGGGCTCTAATTTGACGGGTTGATCGGGAAAAAAAACCGCGCCAGGGTCAATTTCGTCATTTTTCTCGACTGTGTCGGAATGGGCTCAAATTTGACGGTTTGATCGGGAAAAAAAACCGCGCCAGGGTTAATTTCGTCATTTTTCTCGACTGTGTCGTAATTGGCTGAAATATGGCAGTTTGATCTGAAATAAAAATCGCGCCGGGGGCAATTTCATCATTTTTCGCGATTGCGTCGGAATTGGCTAGAATTTGACTGGTTGATTGGAAATAAAAATTGCGTCGAGGGCAATTTCGTCATTTTTCTCGACTTTGTCGAAATTGGCTGAAATTTGGCAGTTTGATCGGAAATAAAAATCGCGCCGGCGGCAATTTCGTCATTTTTCTCAATTGTGTTGGAATGGGCTCAAATTTGACAGGTTTATCCGGAACAAAAACCGCGTTGGGGGAATTTCGTCATTTTTCTTGACTGTGTCGAAATTGGCTGAAATTTGGTAGTTCTATCTGAAATAAAAATCGTGCCGGGGGCAATTTCGTCATTTTTCTCTACTGTGTCGTATTGGGCTCAAATTAGACAATTTGATCGGAAACAAAAATCGCGACGGGCAATTTCGTCATTTTTCTCGACTGTGTCGGAATTGGCTGAAATTTGGCAATTTGATCGGAAAGAAAAATCGCGCCGGCGGCAATTTTGTCATTTTTCTTGACTGTGTCGGAATGGGATAAAATTTGGCAGGTCAATAAGGAACAAAAATCGCGTCGTGGGCAGTTTCGTCATTTTTCTCGACTGTGTCGGAATGGGCTCAAAATTGACAGGTTGATCGGGAACAAAAATTGCGCCGGGTGAAATTTCGTCATTTTTCGCGACTGCGTCGGAATTAGCTAAAATTTGACTGGTTGATCGGAAATAAAAACCGCGCCGGGGGCAATTTCATCATTTCTCTCCACTGTTTCGGAATTGGCTGAAATTTGGCAGTTTGATCGGAAATAAAAATCGCGCCGGCAGCAATTTCGTCATTTTTCTCGACTGTGTCGGAATGGGCTCAAAATTGACAGGTTGATCGGGAACAAAAATCGCGCCGGGTGTAATTTCGTCATTTTTCGCGACTGTGTCGGAATTGGATAAATTTTGACTGGCTGATCGTAAAACAAAAACTGCGCCGGGGACAATTTCGTCATTTTTCTCGACTGTGTCGGAATGGCCTCAAAATTGACAGGTTGATCGGGAACAAAAATCGCGCCGGGTGTAATTTCGTCATTTTTCGCGACTGTGTCGGAATTGGGTAAATTTTGACTGGTTGATCGTAAAACAAAAACTGCGCCGGGGTCAATTTCGTCATTTTTCTCGACTGTGTCGGAATGGGATCAAATTTGAGAGGTTGATCGGGAACAGAAATAGCGCCGGGTGTAATTTCATCATCTTTCGCGACTGCGTCGGAATTGGCTAAAA
This sequence comes from Olea europaea var. sylvestris, assembly GCF_002742605.1. Classification (NCBI taxonomy): domain Eukaryota; kingdom Viridiplantae; phylum Streptophyta; class Magnoliopsida; order Lamiales; family Oleaceae; genus Olea; species Olea europaea. The sequence continues at coordinate 11,757 of NW_019263544.1, read as the reverse complement.
TTTGACTGGTTGATCGGAAATAAAAATCGCGCCGGGGGCAATTTCGTCATTTTTCTCGACTGTGTTGGAATGGGCTCAAATTTGACAGGTTTATCGGGAACGAAAATCGCGCCGGGTGTAATTTCGTCATTTTTCGCGACTGTGTCGGAATTGGCTAAATTTTGACTGGTTGATCGTATGACAAAAACTGCGCCGGGGACAATTTCGTCATTTTTCTCGACTGTGTTGGAATGGGCTCAAATTTGACAGGTTTATCGGGAACGAAAATCGCGCCGGGTGTAATTTCGTCATTTTTCGCGACTGTGTCGGAATTGGCTAAATTTTGACTGGTTGATCGTATGACAAAAACTGCGCCGGGGACAATTTCGTCATTTTTCTCGACTGTGTTGGAATGGGCTCAAATTTGACAGGTTTATCGGGAACGAAAATCGCGCCGGGTGTAATTTCGTCATTTTTCGCGACTGTGTCGGAATTGGCTAAATTTTGACTGGTTGATCGTATGACAAAAACTGCGCCGGGGACAATTTCGTCATTTTTCTCGACTGTGTTGGAATGGGCTCAAATTTGACAGGTTTATCGGGAACGAAAATCGCGCCGGGTGTAATTTCGTCATTTTTCGCGACTGTGTCGGAATTGGCTAAATTTTGACTGGTTGATCGTATGACAAAAACTGCGCCGGGGACAATTTCGTCATTTTTCTCGACTGTGTTGGAATGGGCTCAAATTTGACAGGTTTATCGGGAACGAAAATCGCGCCGGGTGTAATTTCGTCATTTTTCGCGACTGTGTCGGAATTGGCTAAATTTTGACTGGTTGATCGTATGACAAAAACTGCGCCGGGGACAATTTCGTCATTTTTCTCGACTGTGTTGGAATGGGCTCAAATTTGACAGGTTTATCGGGAACGAAAATCGCGCCGGGTGTAATTTCGTCATTTTTCGCGACTGTGTCGGAATTGGCTAAATTTTGACTGGTTGATCGTATGACAAAAACTGCGCCGGGGACAATTTCGTCATTTTTCTCGACTGTGTTGGAATGGGCTCAAATTTGACAGGTTTATCGGGAACGAAAATCGCGCCGGGTGTAATTTCGTCATTTTTCGCGACTGTGTCGGAATTGGCTAAATTTTGACTGGTTGATCGTATGACAAAAACTGCGCCGGGGACAATTTCGTCATTTTTCTCGACTGTGTTGGAATGGGCTCAAATTTGACAGGTTTATCGGGAACGAAAATCGCGCCGGGTGTAATTTCGTCATTTTTCGCGACTGTGTCGGAATTGGCTAAATTTTGACTGGTTGATCGTATGACAAAAACTGCGCCGGGGACAATTTCGTCATTTTTCTCGACTGTGTTGGAATGGGCTCAAATTTGACAGGTTTATCGGGAACGAAAATCGCGCCGGGTGTAATTTCGTCATTTTTCGCGACTGTGTCGGAATTGGCTAAATTTTGACTGGTTGATCGTATGACAAAAACTGCGCCGGGGACAATTTCGTCATTTTTCTCGACTGTGTTGGAATGGGCTCAAATTTGACAGGTTTATCGGGAACGAAAATCGCGCCGGGTGTAATTTCGTCATTTTTCGCGACTGTGTCGGAATTGGCTAAATTTTGACTGGTTGATCGTATGACAAAAACTGCGCCGGGGACAATTTCGTCATTTTTCTCGACTGTGTTGGAATGGGCTCAAATTTGACAGGTTTATCGGGAACGAAAATCGCGCCGGGTGTAATTTCGTCATTTTTCGCGACTGTGTCGGAATTGGCTAAATTTTGACTGGTTGATCGTATGACAAAAACTGCGCCGGGGACAATTTCGTCATTTTTCTCGACTGTGTTGGAATGGGCTCAAATTTGACAGGTTTATCAGGAACAAAAACCGCGTTGGGGGCAATTTCGTCATTTTTCTTGACTGTGTCGAAATTGGCTGAAATTTGGCAGTTCGATCTGAAATAAAAATCGCGTCGGGGGCAATTTCGTCATTTTTCTCTACTGTGTCGTAATGGGCTCAAATTTGACAGTTTGATCGGAAACAAAAATCGCGACGGGCAATTTCGTCATTTTTCTCGACTGTGCCGGAATTGGCTGAAATTTGGCTATTTGATTGGAAAGAAAAATCGCGCCGGCGGCAATTTTGTCATTTTTCTCGACTGTGTCGGAATGGGCTAAAATTTGGCGGGTCTATAAGGAATAAAAATCGCGCCGGGGGCAATTTCGTCATTTTTCTCGACTGTGTTGAAACGGGCTCAAATTTGACAGGTTGATCGGGAACAAAAATCGCGCCGGGGGGAATTTCGTCATTTTTCGCGACTGTGTCGGAATGGGCTCAAATTTGGCAGGTCTATAAGGAATAAAAATCGCGCCGGGGGCAATTTCGTCATTTTTCTCGACTGTGTCGAAATTGGCTGAAATTTGGCAGTTTGATCTGAAAGAAAAATCGCGCCGGCGGCAATTTCGTCATTTTTCTCGACTGTGTCGTAATTGGCTGAAATATGGCAGTTTGATCTGAAATAAAAATCGCGCCGGGGGGAATTTCATCATTTTTCTCGACTGTTTCGGAACGGGCTCAAATTTGACAGGTTGATCGGGAACAAAAATCGCGCCGGGGGGAATTTCGTCATTTTTCGCGACTGTGTCGGAATGGGCTCAAATTTGGCGGGTTGATCGGGAAAAAAAACCGCGCCAGGGTCAATTTCGTCATTTTTCTCGACTGTGTCGTAATTGGCTGAAATATGGCAGTTTGATCTGAAATAAAAATCGCGCCGGGGGTAATTTCATCATTTTTCTCGACTGTTTCGGAACGGATTCAAATTCGACAGGTTGATCGGGAACAGAAATAGCGCCGGGTGTAATTTCGTCATTTTTCGCGACTGCGTCGAAATTGGCTAGAATTTGACTGGTTGATCGGAAAACAAAAACTGCGCCGGGGTCAATTTCGTCATTTTTCTCGACTGTGTCGGAATGGGATCAAATTTGACAGGTTGATCGGGAACAGAAATAGCGCCGGGTGTAATTTCATCATCTTTCGCGACTGCGTCGGAATCGGCTAAAATTTGACTGGTTGATCGGAAATAAAAATCGCGCCGGGGGCAATTTCGTCTTTTTTCTCGACTGTGTCGGAACTGGCTGAAATTTGGCAGTTTGATCGGAAATAAAAATCGCGCCGGCGGCAATTTCGTCATTTTTCTCGACTGTGTCGGAACTGGCTGAAATTTGGCAGTTTGATCTGAAATAAAAATCACGCCGGGGGCAATTTCGTCTTTTTTCTCGACTGTGTCGGAATGGGCTCAAAATTGACAGGTTGATCGGGAACAAAAATCGCGCCGGGTGTAATTTCGTCTTTTTTCGCGACTGTGTCGGAATTGGCTCAAATTGGACAGTTTGATCGGAAACAAAAATCGCGCCGGGGGCAATTTCGTCATTTTTCTCGACTGTGTCGGAATTGGCAGAAATTTGGCTGTTTTATCGGAAAGAAAAATCGCGCCGGCGGCAATTTCGTCATTTTTCTCGACTGTGTCGGAATGGGCTTAAATTTGACGGGTTGATCGGGAAAAAAAACCGCGCCAGGGTCAATTTCGTCATTTTTCTCGACTGTGTCGTAATTGGCTGAAATATGGCAGTTTGATCTGAAATAAAAATCGCGCCAGGGGCAATTTCATCATTTTTCTCGACTGTTTCGGAACGGGGTCAAATTCGACAGGTTGATCGGGAACAGAAATAGCGCCGGGTGTAATTTCTTCATTTTTCGCGACTGCGTGGCTAGAATTTGACTGGTTGATCGGAAATAAAAATTGCGTCGGGGGCAATTTCGTCATTTTTCTCGACTGTGTCGAAATTGGCTGAAATTTGGCAGTTTGATCGAAAATAAAAATCGCGCCGGCGGCAATTTCGTCATTTTTCTCGACTGTGTCGGAATGGGCTCAAATTTGACAGGTTGATCGGGAACAAAAACCGCGCCGGGTGTAATTTCGTCATTTTTCGCGACTGTGTTGGAATTGGCCAAATTTTGACCGGTTGATCGTAAAACAAAAACTGCGCCGGGGACAATTTCGTCATTTTTCTCGACTGTGTCGGTCTGGGCTCAAATTTGGCAGGTTGATCGGGAACAGAAATAGTGACGGGTGTAATTTCGTCATTTTTCGCCACTGCGTCGGAATTGGATAAAATTTGATTGGTTGATCGAAAATAAAAAGCGTGTCGGGGATAATTTCGTCATTTTTCTCGACTGTGTCGGAATTGGCTGAAATTTGGTAGTTTGATCGGAAATAAAAATCGCGCCGGCGGCAATTTCGTCATTTTTCTCGACTGTGTCGGAATGCGCTCAAATTTGACAATTTGATCGGAAACAAAAATCGCGCTGGGGGTAATTTCGTCATTTTTCTCGACTGTGTCGGAATTGGCTGAAATTTGGCTGTTTGATCGGAAAGAAAAATCGCGCCGGGGGTAATTTCGCCATTTTTCTCGACTGTGTCGGAATGCGCTCAAATTTGACAATTTGATCGGAAACAAAAATCGCGCTGGGGGTAATTTCGTCATTTTTCTCGACTGTGTCGGAATTGGCTGAAATTTGGCTGTTTGATCGGAAAGAAAAATCGCGCCGGTGGTAATTTCGCCATTTTTCTCGACTGTGTCGGAATGCGCTCAAATTTGACAGGTTGATCGGGAACAAAAATCGCGCCAGGGTCAATTTCGTCATTTTTCTCGACTGTGTCCTAATTGGCTGAAATATGGCAGTTTGATCTGAAATAAAAATCGCGCCGGGGGCAATTTCGTCATTTTTCTCGACTGTGTTGAAACGGGCTCAAATTTGACAGGTTGATCGGGAACAGAAATGGCGCAGGGTGTAATTTCGTCATTTTTCGCGACTGCGTCGGAATTGGCTATAATTTGACTGGTTGGTCGGAAATAAAAATCGCGCCGGGGGCAATTTCGTCATTTTTCTCGACTGTGTCGGAATTAGCTTAAATTTGGCAGTTTGATCGGAAATAAAAATCGCGCCGGCGGCAATTTCGTCATTTTTCTCAATTGTGTTGGAATGGGCTCAAATTTGACAGGTTTATCCGGAACAAAAATCGCGTTGGGGGCAATTTCGTCATTTTTCTTGACTGTGTCGAAATTGGCTGAAATTTGGCAGTTCGATTTGAAATAAAAATCGCGTCGGGGGCAATTTCGTCATTTTTCTCTACTGTGTCGTAATGAGCTCAAATTTGACAGTTTGATCGGAAACAAAAATCGTGACGGGCAATTTCGTCATTTTTCTCGACTGTGTCGGAATTGGCTGAAATTTGGCAATTTGATCGGAAAGAAAAATCACGCCGGCGGCAATTTTGTCATTTTTCTCGACTGTGTCGGAATGGGCCAAAATTTGGCAGGTCTATAAGGAACAAAAATCGCGTCGGGGGCAATTTCGTCATTTTTCTCGATTGTGTCGGAATGGGCTCAAAATTGACAGGTTGATCGGGAACAAAAATTGCGCCGGGTGTAATTTCGTCATTTTTCGCGACTGAGTCGGAATTGGCTAAAATTTGACTGGTTGATCGGAAATAAAAACCGCGCCGGGGGCAATTTCATCATTTTTCTCCACTGTTTCGGAATTGGCTGAAATTTGGCAGTTTGATCGGGAACAAAAACTGAGCCGGGGGCAATTTCGTCATTTTTTGCGACTGTGTCGGAATGGGCCAAAATTTGGCAGGTCTATAAGGAACAAAAATCGCGTCGAGGGCGATTTCGTCATTTTTCGCGACTGTGTCGGAATGGGCTCAAAATTGACAGGTTGATCGGGAACAAAAATCGCGCCGGGTGTAATTTCGTCATTTTTCGCGACTGTGTCGGAATGGGCTCAAATTTGAAGGGTTGATCGGGAATAAAACCGCGCCAGGGTCAATTTCGTCATTTTTCTCGACTGTGTCGTAATTGGCTGAAATGTGGCAGTTTGATTTGAAATAAAAATCGCGTCGGGGGCAATTTCATCATTTTTCTCGACTGTTTCGGAACGAGCTCAAATTCGACAGGTTGATCGGGAACAGAAAATCGCGCCGGCGGCAATTTTGTCATTTTTCTCGACTGTGTCGGAATGGGCTAAAATTTGGCAGGTCTATATGGAACAAAAATCGCGTCGTGGGCAATTTCGTCATTTTTCTCGACTGTGTCGGAATGGGCTCAAAATTGACAGGTTGATCGGGAACAAAAATTGCGCCGGGTGTAATTTCATCATTTTTCGCGACTGCGTCGGAATTGGCTAAAATTTGACTGGTTGATCGGAAATAAAAACCGCGCCGGGGGCAATTTCATCATTTTTCTCCACTGTTTCGGAATTGGCTGAAATTTGGCAGTTTGATCGGAAATAAAAATCGCGCCGGCAGCAATTTCGTCATTTTTCTCGACTGTGTCGGAATGGGCTCAAAATTGACAGGTTGATCGGGAACAAAAATCGCGCCGGGTGTAATTTCGTCATTTTTCGCGACTGTGTCGGAATTGGATAAATTTTGACTTGTTGATCGTAAAACAAAAACTGCGCCGGGGACAATTTCGTCATTTTTCTCGACTGTGTCGGAATGGCCTCAAAATTGATACGTTGATCGGGAACAAAAATCGCGCCGGGTGTAATTTCGTCATTTTTAGCGACTGTGTCGAAATTGGCTGAATTTTGACTGGTTGATCGTAAAACAAAAACTGCGCCGGGGTCAATTTCGTCATTTTTTCTCGACTGTGTCGGAATGGGATCAAATTTGACAGGTTGATCGGGAACAGAAATAGCGTCGGGTGTAATTTCATCATTTTTCGCGACTGCGTCGGAATTGGCTAAAATTTGACTGGTTGATCGGAAATAAAAATCGCGTCGGGGGCAATTTCGTCATTTTTCTAGACTGTGTCGGAATTGGCTGAAATTTGGCAGTTTGATCGGAAATAAAAATCGCGCCGACGGCAATTTCGTCATTTTTCTCGACTGTGTCGGAATGGGCTCAAAATTGACAGGTTGATCGGGAACAAAAACCGCGCCGGGTGTTATTTCGTCATTTTTCGCGACTGTGTCGGAATTGGCTAAATTTTGACTGGTTGATCGTAAAACAAAAACTGCGCCGGGGTCAATTTCGTCATTTTTCTCGACTGTGTCGAAATGGGCTCAAATTTTACAGTTTGATCGGAAAGAAAAATCGCGCCGGGGGCAATTTCGTCATTTTTCTTGACTGTGTCGGAATTGGCTGAAATTTGGCTGTTTGATCAGAAAGAAAAATTGCTCCGGCGGCAATTTCGTCATTTTTCTCGACTGCGTCGGAATGGGATCAAATTTGACAGGTTGATCGGGAACAGAAATAGCGCCGGGTGTAATTTCATCATTTTTCTCGACTGTGTCGTAATTGGCTGAAATATGGCAGTTTGATCGGAAAGAAAAATCGCGCCGGCGGCAATTTACCGCGCCAGGGTCAATTTCGTCATATCTCTCGACTGTGTCGTAATTGGCTGAAATATGGCAGTTTGATCGGAAAGAAAAATCGCGCCGGCGGCAATTTACCGCGCCAGGGTCAATTTCGTCATATCTCTCGACTGTGTCGTAATTGGCTGAAATATGGCAGTTTGATCGGAAAGAAAAATCGCGCCGGGGGCACTTTCGTCATTTTTCTCATCGGGAACAAAAACCGCGCCGGGGGCAATTTCATCATTTTTCTCGACTGTGTCGGAACGGGCTCAAATTCGACAGGTTGATCGGGAACAGAAATAGCGCCGGGTGTAATTTCGTCATTTTTCGCGAATGCGTCGGAATTGGCTAGAATTTGACTGGTTGATCGGAAATAAAAATTGCGTAGAGGGCAATTTCGTCATTTTTCTCGACTGTGTCGAAATTGGCTGAAATTTGGCAGTTTGATCGGAAATAAAAATCGCGCCGTCGGCAATTTCGTCATTTTTCTTGACTGTGTCGGAATGGGCTCAAATTTGACAGGTTGATCGGGAACAAAAACCACGCCGGGTGTAATTTCGTCATTTTTCGCGACTGTGTTGGAATTGGCTAAATTTTGACTGGTTGATCGTGAAACAAAAACTGCGCCGGGGACAGTTTCGTCATTTTTCTCGACTGTGTCGGAATTAGCTGAAATTTGGCAGTTTGATCGGAAATAAAAATCGCACCGGCTGCAATTTCGTCATTTTTCTCGACTGTGTTGGAATGGGCTCAAATTTGACAGGTTTATCGGGAACAAAAATCGCGTTGGGGGTAATTTCGTCATTTTTCTCGACTGTATCGAAATTGGCCGAAATTTGGCAGCTCGATCTGAAATAAAAATCGCGCCGAGGGCAATTTCGTCATTTTTCACTACTGTGTCGTAGTTGGCTCAAATTTGGCAGTTTGATCGGAAAGAAAAATCGCGCCGGCGGCAATTTCGTCATTTTTCTCGACAATGTCGGAATGGGCTCAAATTTGACAGGTTGATCGGGAACAAAAATCGCGCCAGTGGCAATTTCGTCATTTTTCTCGACTGTGTCAGAATTGGCTGAAATATGGCAGTTTGATCTGAAATAAAAATCGCGCCGGGGGCAATTTCGTCATTTTTCTCGACTGTGTCGGAATGGGCTCAAATTTGACGGTTTGATCGGAAACAAAAATCGCGCCGGGGGCAATTTCGTCATTTTTTTGGTTTTTGTTCGGAATTGGCTGAAATTTCGCTGTTTGATCGGAAAGAAAAATCGTGCCGGCGGCAATTTCGTCATTTTTCTCGACTGTGTCGGAATGGGCTCAAATTTGACGGGTTGATCGGGAAAAAAAACCGCGCCAGGGTCAATTTCGTCATTTTTCTCGACTGTGTCGTAATTGGCTGAAATATGGCAGTTTGATCTGAAATAAAAATCGCGCCGGGGGCAATTTCATCATTTTTCTCGACTGTGTCGGAAAGGGCTCAAATTCGACAGGTTGATCGGGAACAGAAATAGCGCCGGGTGTAATTTCGTCATTTTTCGCGAATGCGTCGGAATTGGCTAGAATTTGACTGGTTGATCGGACATAAAAATTGCGTAGAGGGCAATTTCGTCATTTTTCTCGACTGTGTCGAAATTGGCTGAAATTTGGCAGTTTGATCGGAAATAAAAATCGCGCCGGCGGCAATTTCGTCATTTTTCTCGACTGTGTCGGAATGGGCTAAAATTTGACAGGTTGATCGAAAATAAAAAGCGTGCCGGGAGCAATTTCGTCATTTTTCTCGACTGTGTCGGAATGGGCTAAAATTTGACAGGTTGATCGAAAATAAAAAGCGTGCCGGGAGCAATTTCGTCATTTTTCTCGACTGTGTCGGTCTGGGCTCAAATTTGGCAGGTTGATCGGGAACAGAAATAGTGCCGGGTGTAATTTCGTCATTTTTCGCCACTGCGTCGGAATTGGATAAAATTTGACAGGTTGATCGAAAATAAAAAGCGTGTCGGGGACAATTTCGTCATTTTTCTGGACTGTGTCGGAATTGGCTGAAATTTGGTAGTTTGATCGGAAATAAAAATCGCGCCGGCGGCAATTTCGTCATTTTTCTCGACTTTGTCGGAATGGGCTCAAAATTGACAGGTTGATCGGGAACAAAAACCGCGCCGGGTGTAATTTCGTCATTTTTCGCGACTGTGTCGGAATTGGCTTAATTTTGACTGGTTGATCGTATGACAAAAACTGCGCCGGGGACAATTTCGTCATTTTTCTCGACTGTGTCGGAATTAGCTTAAATTTGGCAGTTTGATCGGAAATAAAAATCGCGCCGCGGCAATTTCGTCATTTTTCTCAATTGTGTTGGAATGGGCTCAAATTTGACAGGTTTATCCGGAACAAAAACCGCGTTGGGGGCAATTTCGTCCTTTTTCTCGACTGTGTCGGAATGCGCTCAAATTTGACTGGTTGATCGGGAACAAAAATCGCGCCAGGTTCAATTTCGTCATTTTTCTCGACTGTGTCGTAATTGGCTGAAATATGGCAGTTTGATCTGAAATAAAAATCGCGCCGGGGGCAATTTCGTCATTTTTCTCGACTGTGTCGGAATGGGCTCAAATTTGACAGGTTGATCGGGAACAGAAATAGCGCAGGGTGTAATTTCGTCATTTTTCGCGACTGCGTCGAAATTGGCTATAATTTGACTGGTTGGTCGGAAATAAAAATCGCGCCGGGGGCAATTTCGTCATTTTTCTCGACTGTGTCGGAATTGGCTGAAATTTGGCAGGTTGATCGGAAATAAAAATCGCGCCGGCGGCAATTTCGTCATTTTTCTCGACTGTGTCGGAATGGGTTCAAAATTGACAGGTTGATCGGGAACAAAAACCGCGCCGGATGTAATTTCGTCATTTTTCGCGACTGTGTCGGAATTGGCTAAATTTTGACTGGTTGATCGTAAAACAAAAACTGCGCCGGGGACAATTTCATCATTTTTCTCGACTGTGTCGGAATTAGCTTAAATTTTGCAGTTTGATCGGAAATAAAAATCGCGCCGACGGCAATTTCGTCATTTTTCTCAACTGTGTTGGAATGGGCTCAAATTTGACAGGTTTATCGGGAACAAAAACCGCGTTGGGGGCAATTTCGTCATTTTTCTTGACTGTGTCGAAATTGGCTGAAATTTGGCAGTTCGACCTGAAATAAAAATCACGCCGGGGCAATTTCGTCATTTTTCTCTACTGTGCGTAATGGGCTGAAATTTGACAGTTTGATCGGAAACAAAAATCGCGACGGGGGCAATTTCGTCATATTTCTCGAATGTGTCGGAATTGGCTGAAATTTAGCAATTTGATCGGAAAGAAAAATCGCGCCGGCGGCAATTTCGTCATTTTTCTCGACTGTGTCGGAATGGGCTAAAATTTGGCAGGTTTATAAGGAACAAAAATCGCGTCGGGGGCAATTTCGTCATTTTTGTAGACTGTGTCGGAATGGGCTCAAAATTGACAGGTTGATCGGGAACAAAAAAATTGCGCCGGGTGTAATTTCGTCATTTTTCGCGACTGCGTCGGAATTGGCTAAAATTTGACTGGTTGATCGGAAATAAAAACCGCGCCGGGGGCAATTTCGTTATTTTTCTCAACTGCGTCGAAATTGGCTGAAATTTGGCAGTTTGATCGGAAATAAAAATCGCGCCGGCGACAATTTCGTCATTTTTCTCGACTGTATCGGAATGGGCTAAAAATTTACAGGTTGATCGGGAACAAAAATCGCGCCGGATGTAATTTCGTCATTTTTCGCGACTGTGCCGGAATTGGATAAATTTTGACTGGTTGATCGTAAAACAAAAACTGCGCCGTGGACAATTTCGTCATTTTTCTCGTCTGTGTCGGAATAGCCTCAAAATTGACAGGTTGATCGTGAACAAAAATCGCGCCGGGTGTAATTTCGTCATTTTTCGCGACTGTGTCGGAATTGGCTAAATTTTGACTGGTTGATCGTAAAACAAAAACTGCGCCGGGGTCAATTTCGTCATTTTTCTCGACTGTGTCGGAATTGACTGAAATTTGGCTGTTTGATCGGAAATAAAAATCGCGCCAGGGGCAATTTCGTTATCTTTCTCGACTGTGTCGGAATGGACTTAAATTTGACAGGTTGATCGGAAACAAAAATCGCGCCGGGGGCAATTTCGTCATTTTTCTCGACTGTGTCGGAATTGGCTGAAATTTGGCTGTTTGTTCGGAAAGAAAAATCGTGCCGGCGGCAATTTCGTCATTTTTCTCGATTGTGTCGGAATGGGCTCAAATTTGACGGGTTGATCGGGAAAAAAAATCGCGCCAGGGTCAATTTCGTCATTTTTCTCGACTGT
>NW_019263543.1:12764-15290 GCF_002742605.1 Olea europaea var. sylvestris | reverse complement strand
TGGCGCGATTTTTGTTTCCGATCAACCTGTCAAATTTGAACCCATTCCGACACAGTCGAGAAAGATGACGAAATTGCCGCCGGGGCAATTTTTATTTCCGATCAAACTGCCAAATTTCAGCCAATTCCGATACAGTCGAGAAAAATGACGAAATTGCCCCCGGCGAGATTTTTTTTCCGATCAACCTGTCAAATTTGAGCCCATTCCGACACAGTCGAGAAAAATGACGAAATTGCCGCCGGCGCGATTTTTATTTCCGACCAAACTGCCAAATTTCAACCAATTCCGACACAGTCGAGAAAAATGACGAAATTGCTCCCGGCGCTATTTTTGTGTCCGATCAACCTGTCAAATTTGAGCCAATCGGACACAGTTGAGAAAAATGACGAAATTGCCCCTGGAGCGACTTTTATTTCAGATCAAACTGCCAAATTTCGGCCAATTCCGACACAGTCGAGAAAAATGAAGAAATTGCCGCCGGTGCGATTTATATTTCCGATCAAACTGCCAAATTTCAGCCTCTTCCGACACAGTCGAGAAAAATGACGAAATTGACCCCGGCGCGATTTTTGTTTCCGATCAACCTGTCAAATTTTAGCCCATTCCGACACAGTCGAGAAATATGACGAAACTACCGCCCGCGCGATTTTTATTTCAGATCAAACTACCAAATTTTATCATATTCCGACATAGTCGAAAAAATGATGAAATTGCCCCCGGCGCGATTTTTGTTTCCTATTAACAACTCAAATTTTAGCCAGTTCCGACACAGTCGCGAAAAATGACGGAATTACACCCGTCGTAATTTTTGTTCCCAGTAAACCGGTCAAATTTGAGCCCATTCCGACACAGTCGAGAAAAATGACGAAATTGCAGCCGGTGCGATTTTTGTTCACGATAGACCTGTTAAATTTGAGCCCATTCGGACACAGTCGAGAAAAATGACGAAATTTCCGTCGGCGCGATTTTTATTTCCGATCAAACTGCCAAATTTCAGCCAATTTCGACACAGTCGAGAAAAATGACGAAGTTGCCCCTGGCGCGGTTTTTGTTTCCGATCAACAAGTCAAACTCTAGCCAATTCCGACACAGTCGCGAAAAATAACAAAATTATACCCGGCGCGATTTTTGTTCCCGATAAACCTGTCATATTTGAGCCCATTCCGACACAGTCGCGAAAAATGACGAAATTGCCGCCGGCGCAATTTTTGTTTCCAATCAACCAGTCAAATTTCAGCCCTTTCCGACATCGTCGCGAAAAATGAAGAAATTGCCCCCAGCGCGATTTTTGTTTTCGATAAACCTGTCAAATTTGAGCCCATTCTGACACAGTCGCGAAAAATGACGAAATTGCCCCGACGCGATATTTGTTTTCGATCAAACTGCCAAATTTCAGCCAATTCCGACACAGTCGAGAAAAATGACGAAATTGGCCTCGACGCGATTTTTGTTTCCGATCAACAAGTCAAATTTTAGCCAATTCCGACATAGTCACGAAAAATGACGAAATTGCCCCTGGCGCGATTTTTATTTCAGATCAAACTGCCAAATTTCAGCCAATTCCGACACAGTCGAGAAAAATGACGAAATTGGCCTCGACGCGATTTTTGTTTCCGATCAACAAGTCAAATTTTAGCCAATTCCGACATAGTCACGAAAAATGACGAAATTGCCCCTGGCGCGATTTTTATTTCAGATCAAACTGCCAAATTTCAGCCAATTCCGACACAGTCGAGAAAAATGACGAAATTGGCCTCGACGCGATTTTTGTTTCCGATCAACAAGTCAAATTTCAGCCAATTCTGACACAGTCGCAAAAAATGATGAAATTGCCCCGGCGCGATTTTTGTTCCCGATAAACCTGTCAAATTTGAGCCCATTCTGACACAGGCGAGAAAAATGACGAAATTGCCCCCGGCGCGATTTTTGTTTCCGATCAACCTGTCAAATTTGAGCCCATTCTGACACAGTCGAGAAAAATGACGAAATTGCCCCCGGCGCGATTTTTATTTCCGATCAAACATCCAAATTTCAGCCAATTCCGAGACAGTCGATAAAAATGACGAAATTGCCCCCGGCGCGATTTTTGTTTCCGATCAACAAGTCAAATTTCAGCCGATTCCGACAAAGTGGCGAAAAATGACGAAATTACACCTGGCGCGGTTTTTGTTTCCGATCAACCTGTCAAATTTTGAGCCCATTCCGACACAGTCGAGAAAAATGACGAAATTGCCCCCGGCGCGATTTTCGTTTCCGATCAACCAGTCAAATTTTAGCCAATTCTGACACAGTCGCGAAAAATGACGAAATTTCCCCGGCGCGATTTTTGCTTCAAATCAATCTGTCAAATTTGAACCCATTACGACACAGTCGAGAAAAATGACGAAATTGACTCCGGCGCGATTTTTATTTCTGATTAAACTGCCAAATTTCAGCCAATTCTGACACAGTCGAGAAAAATAACGAAATTGCCCCCGGGGCGGTTTTTGTTTCCGATCAACAAATCAAATTTCAGCCAATTTCGAT
>NW_019263543.1:12363-12571 GCF_002742605.1 Olea europaea var. sylvestris | reverse complement strand
GCCCATTCCGACACAGTCGAGAAAAATGACGAGATTACCCCCGGCGCGATTTTTATTTCCGATCAAACTGCCAAATATAAGCCAATTCCGAGACAGTCGAGAAAAATGACGAAATTGCCCCCAGCGCTGTTTTTGTTTCCGATCAACAAGTCAAATTTCATCCAATTCCGACACAGTGGCGAAAAATGACGAAATTACACCCGGCGCG
>NW_019263543.1:9784-9964 GCF_002742605.1 Olea europaea var. sylvestris | reverse complement strand
AATCAAATTTCAGCCAATTCCGACACAGTCGCGAAAAATGGCGAAATTACACCCGGCGCGGTTTTTGTTCCCGATCAACCTTTCAAATTTGAACCCATTCCGACGCAGTCGAGAAAAATGACGAAATTGCCCCCGGCGCGATTTTTGTTTCCGATCAACAAGTCAAATTTCAGCCGATTT
>NW_019263543.1:9454-9686 GCF_002742605.1 Olea europaea var. sylvestris | reverse complement strand
CGATCAACCTGTCAAATTTGAGCCCATTCAGACACAGTCGAGAAAAATGACGAAATTTCCCCCGGCGCGATTTTTGTTTCCGATCAACCAGTCAAATTTCAGCCAATTCCGACACAGTCGCGAAAAATGACGAAATTTCCCCTGCGCGATTTGTGTTTCAGATCAATCTGTCAAATTTGAGCCCATTCCGACACAGTCGAGAAAAATGACGAAATTGACCCCGGCGCGATTT
>NW_019263543.1:0-9374 GCF_002742605.1 Olea europaea var. sylvestris | reverse complement strand
GACGAAATTACCCCCGGGGCGATTTTTGTTTCCGATCAACAAGTCAAATTTCAGCCAATTCTGACACAGTCGCAAAAAATGATGAAATTGCCCCGGCGCGATTTTTGTTCCCGATAAACCTGTCAAATTTGAGCCCATTCCGACACAGTCGAGAAAAATGACGAAATTGCCCCCAGGGCGACTTTTATTTCCGATCAAACTACAAAATTTCAGCCAATTCCGAGACAATCGAGAAAAATGACGAAATTGCCCCCGGCGCGATTTTTATTTCCGATCAACAAGTCAAATTTCAGCCGATTCCGAAACAGTCGCGAAAAATGACGAAATTTCCCCGGCGCGGTTTTTGTTTCCGATCAATCTGTCAAATTTGAGCCCATTCCGACACAGTCGAGAAAAATGACGAAATTGCTCCCGAGGCGGTTTTTGTTTCCGATCAATCTGTCAAATTTGAGCCCATTCCGACACAGTCGAGAAAAATGACGAAATTGACCCAGGCGCGATTTTTATTTCTGATCAAACTGCCAAATTTCAGCCAATTCTGACACAGTCGAGAAAAATGACGAAATTGCTCCCGAGGCGGTTTTTGTTTCCGATCAACAAGTCAAATTTCAGCCAATTATGACACAGCCGCAAAAAATGATGAAATTGCCCCGGCGCGATTTTTGTTCCCGATAAACCTGTCAAATTTGAGCCCATTCCGATACAGTCGAGAAAAATGACGAAATTACACCCAGCGCGATTTTTATTTCCGATCAAACTACCAAATTACAGCCAATTCCGAGACAGTCGAGAAAAAATGACGATATTCCCCCGGCGCGATTTTTGTTTCCGATCAACAAGTCAAATTTCAGCCGATTCCGACACAGTCGCAAAAAATGACGAAATTCATTCGGCGCTATTGTTCCCGATCAACCTGCCAAATTTGAGACCATTCCGACACAGTCGAGAAAAATGTCGAAATTACCGCCGACGCGATTTTTATTTTCGATCAAACTGCCAAATTTCAGCCAATTCCGACACAGTCGAGAAAAATGACGAAATTGCCCCCGGCTCGATTTTTGTTTCCGATCAACAAGTCAAATTTCGGCCAATTCCGACACAGTCGCGGAAAATGACGAAATTACACCCGGCGCAGTTTTTGTTCCCGATCAACCGGTCAAATTTGAGCCTATTCCGACACAGTCGCGAAAAATGACGAAATTGCCCCCGGCGCGATTTTTGTTTCCGATCAACCTGTCAAATTTGAGCCCATTCCGACACAGTCGAGAAAAATGACGAAATTGCCCACGGCGCGATTTTTGTTTCCGATCAACTTGTCAAATTTTAGCCAATTCCGACACAGTAGCGAAAAATGACGAAATTTCCCCGGGGCGATATTTGTTTTCGATCAATCTGTCAAATTTGAGCCCATTCCGACACGGTCGAGAAAAATGACGAAATTGCCCCCGGCGCAGTTTTTGTTTCCGATCAACAAGTCAAATTTCAGCCAATTCCGACACAGCGGCGAAAAATGACGAAATTACCCCCGGCGCTATTTTTGTTTCCGATCAACCAGTCAAATTTTAGCCAATTCCGACACAGTCGCGAAAAATGACGAAATTGCCCCCGGCGCGATTTTTGTTTCCGATCAACAAGTCAAATTTCAGCCGATTCCGACACAGTCGCGAAAAATGACGAAATTGCACCCGGCGCGATCTTTATTTCCGATCGTTCGGTCAAATTTGAGCCCATTCCGACACAGTCGAGAAAAATGACGAAATTGCCCCCAGCGCGATTTTTGTTTCCGATCAACTTGTCAAATTTTAGCCAATACTGACACAGTAGCGAAAAATGATGAAATTTCCCCGGCGCGATTTTTGTTTTCGATCAATCTGTCAAATTTGTGCCCATTCCGACAGAGTCGAGAAAAATGACGAAATTGCCCCCGGCGCGATTTTTATTTCCGATCAAACTGCCAAATTTCAGCCAATTCCGAGACAGTGGAGAAAAATGACGAAATTGCCCCCAGCGCGATTTTTGTTTCCGATCAACTTGTCAAATTTTAGCCAATACTGACACAGTAGCGAAAAATGATGAAATTTCCCCGGCGCGATTTTTGTTTTCGATCAATCTGTCAAATTTGAGCCCATGCCGACAGAGTCGAGAAAAATGACGAAATTGCCGCCGGCACGATTTTTATTTCCGATCAAACTGCCAAATTTCAGCCAATTCCGAGACAGTGGAGAAAAATGACGAAATTGCCCCCGGCGCGGTTTTTGTTTCCGATCAACCAGTCAAATTTTAGCCAATTCAGACACAGTCGCGAGAAATGACGAAATTACACCCGGCGCGGTTTTTGTTCCCGATCAACCTTTCAAATTTGAACCCATTCCGACACAGTCGAGAAAAATGACGAAATTGGCCCCGGCGCGATTTTTGTTTCCGATCAACAAGTCAAATATCCGCCGATTCCGACACAGTCGCGAAAAATGACGAAATTACACCCGGCGCGGTTTTTGTTTCCGATCAACCTGTCAAATTTGAGCCCATTCCGACACAGTCGCGAAAAATGACGAAATTGCCCCCGGCGCGATTTTTATTTCCGATCAACCAATCAAATTTTAGCCCATTCCGACTCCGTCGCGAAAAATGACGAAATTACCCCCGGCGCGGTTTTTGTTTCCGATCAACAAGTGCCCCCGGCGCGATTTTTATTTCCGATCAACCAATCAAATTTTAGCCCATTCCGACTCCGTCGCGAAAAATGACGAAATTACCCCCGGCGCGGTTTTTGTTTCCGATCAACAAGTGCCCCCGGCGCGATTTTTATTTCCGATCAACCAATCAAATTTTAGCCCATTCCGACTCCGTCGCGAAAAATGACGAAATTACCCCCGGCGCGGTTTTTGTTTCCGATCAACAAGTGCCCCCGGCGCGATTTTTATTTCCGATCAACCAATCAAATTTTAGCCCATTCCGACTCCGTCGCGAAAAATGACGAAATTACCCCCGGCGCGGTTTTTGTTTCCGATCAACAAGTGCCCCCGGCGCGATTTTTATTTCCGATCAAACTGCCAAATTTCAGCCAATTCTGACACAGTCGAGAAAAATGACGAAATTGCCCCCGGGCGTTTTTTGTTTCCGATCAACAAGTCAAATTTCAGCCGATTCTGACACAGTCGCAAAAAATGAAGAAATTGCCCCGGCGCGATTTTTGTTCCCGATAAACCTGTCAAATTTGAGCCCATTCCGATACAGTAGAGAAAAATGACGGAATTGGCCCCAGAGCGATTTTTATTTCCGATCAAACTACCAAATTTCAGCCAATTCCGAGACAGCCGAGAAAAATGACGAAATTGACCCCGGCGCGATTTTTATTTCTGATCAAACTGCCAAATTTCAGCCAATTCTGACACAGTCGAGAAAAATGACGAAATTGCCCCCGGGGCGGTTTTTGTTTCCGATCACCAAGTGAAATTTCAGCCAATTCTGACACAGTCGCAAAAAATGATGAAATTGCCCCGGCGCGATTTTTGTTCCCGATAAACCAGTCAAATTTCAGCCCATTCCGACGCAGTCGAGAAAAATGACGAAATTGCCCCCGGCGCAATTTTTATTTCCGATCAAACTGCCAAATTTCAGCCAATTCTGACACAGTCGAGAAAAATGACGAAATTGCACCCGGGGCGTTTTTTGTTTCCGATCAACAAGTCAAATTTCAGCCGATTCTGACACAGTCGCAAAAAATGATGAAATTGCCCCGGCGCGATTTTTGTTCCCGATAAATCTGTCAAATTTGAGCCCATTCCGACACAGTCGAGAAAAATGACGAAATTGACCCCG
The DNA here is from genome assembly GCF_002742605.1 of Olea europaea var. sylvestris. NCBI lineage: Eukaryota > Viridiplantae > Streptophyta > Magnoliopsida > Lamiales > Oleaceae > Olea > Olea europaea. Next base: position 5,552 of record NW_019263543.1, on the reverse strand, counting down.
GCGCGATTTTTATTTCTGATCAAACTGCCAAATTTCAGCCAATTCTGACACAGTAGAGAAAAATGACGAAATTGCCCCCGGGGCGGTTTTTGTTTCCGATCAACAAGTCAAATTTCAGCCAATTCTGACACAGTCGCAAAAAATGATGAAATTGCCGCGGCGCGATTTTTGTTCCCGATAAACCTGTCAAATTTGAGCCCATTCCGATACAGTCGAGAAAAATGACGAAATTGCACCCAGCGCGATTTTTATTTCCGATCAAACTACCAAATTTCAGCCAATTCCGAGACAGTCGAGAAAAAATGACGAAATTCCCCCGGCGCGATTTTTGTTTCCGATCAACAAGTCAAATTTCAGCCGATTCCGACGCAGTCGCGAAAAATGACGAAATTACATCCGGCGCTACTGTTCCCGATCAACCTGCCAAATTTGAGACCATTCCGACACAGTCGAGAAAAATGACGAAATTACCGCCGACGCGATTTTTTTTTTCGATCAAACTGCCAAATTTCAGCCAATTCCGACACAGTCGAGAAAAATGACGAAATTGCCCCCGGCTCGATTTTTGTTTCCGATCAACAAGTCAAATTTCAGCCAATTCCGACACAGTCGCGGAAAATGACGAAGTTACACCCGGCGCAGTTTTTGTTCCCGATCAACCGGTCAAATTTGAGCCTATTCCGACACAGTCGCGAAAAATGACGAAATTGCCCACGGCGCGATTTTTGTTTCCGATCAACCAGTCAAATTTGAGCCCATTCCGACACAGTCGAGAAAAAAGACGAAATTGCCCCCGGCGCGATTTTTGTTTCCGATCAACTTGTCAAATTTTAGCCAATTCCGACACAGTAGCGAAAAATTGACGAAATTTCCCCGGCGCGATTTTTGTTTTTGATCAATCTGTCAAATTTGAGCCCATTCCGACACAGTCGAGAAAAATGACGAAATTGCCTCCGGCGCGATTTTTGTTTCCGATCAACCAGTCAAATTTTAGCCAATTCCGACAAAGTCGCGAAAAATGACGAAATTTCCCCGGCGCGATTTTTGTTTCAGATCAATCTGTCAAATTTGAGCCCATTCCGACACAGTCGAGAAAAATGACGAAATTGACTCCGGCGCGATTTTTATTTCTGATTAAACAGCCAAATTTCAGCCAATTCTGACACAGTCGAGAAAAATGACGAAATTGCCCCCGGGGCGGGTTTTGTTTCCGATCAACAAATCAAATTTCAGCAAATTCCGATACATTCACAAAAAATGATGAAATTGCCCCGGCGCGATTTTTGTTCCGGATAAACCTGTCAAATTTGAGCCCATTTCGACACAGTCGAGAAAAATGATGAAATTGCCCCCGACGCGATTTTATTTCCGATCAAACTGCCAAATTTCAGCCAATTCCGAGACAGTCGAGAAAAATGACGAAATTGCCCCCGAGGCGTTTTTTGTTTCCGATCAACAAGTCAAATTTCAGCCAATTCTGACACAGTCGCAAAAAATGATGAAATTGCCCCGGCGCGATTTTTGTTCCCGATAAACCTGTCAAATTTGAGCCCGTTCCGACATAGTCGAGAAAAATGACGAAATTGCCCCCGGCCCGATTTTTGTTTCCGATCAACCTGTCAAATTTGAGCCCATTCCGACACAGTCGAGAAGAATGACGAAATTGTCCCCGGCGCGATTTTTGTTTCCGATCAACCAGTCAAATTTTAGCCAATTCCGACACAGTCGCGAAAAATGACGAAATTGCCCCCGGCGCGATTTTTATTTCCGATCAAACTGCCAAATTTCAGCCAATTCTGACACAGTCGAGAAAAATGACGAAATTGCCCCCGAGGTGTTTTTTGTTTCCGATCAACAAGTCAAATTTCAGCCAATTCTGACACAGTCGCAAAAAATGATGAAATTGCCCCGGCGCGATTTTTACTCCCGATAAACCTGTCAAATTTGAGCCCATTGCGACACAGTCGAGAAAAATGACGAAATTGTCCCCGGCGCGATTTTTGTTTCCCGTCAACGTGCCCAATTTCAGCCCATTCCGACACCGTCGCGAAAAATGACGAAATTGTCCCCGGCGCGATTTTTGTTTCCCGTCAACGTGCCCAATTTCAGCCCATTCCGACACCGTCGCGAAAAATGACGAAATTGTCCCCGGCGCGATTTTTGTTTCCCGTCAACGTGCCCAATTTCAGCCCATTCCGACACCGTCGCGAAAAATGACGAAATTGTCCCCGGCGCGATTTTTGTTTCCCGTCAACGTGCCCAATTTCAGCCCATTCCGACACCGTCGCGAAAAATGACGAAATTGTCCCCGGCGCGATTTTTGTTTCCCGTCAACGTGCCCAATTTCAGCCCATTCCGACACCGTCGCGAAAAATGACGAAATTGTCCCCGGCGCGATTTTTGTTTCAGATCAATCTGTCAAATTTGAGCCCATTCCGACACAGTCGAGAAAAATGACTAAATTGACCCTGGCGCGATTTTTATTTCTGATTAAACTGCCAAATTTCACCCAATTCTGACACAGTCGAGAAAAATGACGAAATTGGCCCCTGGGCGGTTTTTGTTTCCGATCAACAAGTCAAATTTCAGCCAATTCTGACACAGTCGCAAAAAATGATGAAATTGCCTCGGCGCGATTTTTGTTCCCGATAAACCTGTCAAATTTGAGCTCATTCCGATACAGTCGTGAAAAATGACGAAATTGCACCCAGCGCGATTTTTATTTCCGATCAAACTACCAAATTTCAGCCAATTCCGAGACAGTCGAGAAAAAATGACGAAATTCCCCCGGCGCGATTTTTGTTTCCGATCAACAAGTCAAATTTCAGCCGATTCCGACACAGTCGCAAAAAAGGACGAAATTACATCCGGCGCTATTGTTCCCGATCAACCTACCAAATTTGAGACCATTCCGACACAGTCGAGAAAAATGACGAAATTGGCGCCGGCGCGATTTTTGTTTCCGATCAATCAGTCAAATTTTAGCCGATTCCGACACCGTCGCGAAAAATGACGAAATTGCCCTCGGCGCGATTTTTGTTTCCGATCAATCAGTCAAATTTTAGCCGATTCCGACACCGTCGCGAAAAATGACGAAATTGCCCTCGGCGCGATTTTTGTTTCCGATCAATCAGTCAAATTTTAGCCGATTCCGACACCGTCGCGAAAAATGACGAAATTGCCCTCGGCGCGATTTTTGTTTCCGATCAATCAGTCAAATTTTAGCCGATTCCGACACCGTCGCGAAAAATGACGAAATTGCCCTCGGCGCGATTTTTGTTTCCGATCAATCAGTCAAATTTTAGCCGATTCCGACACCGTCGCGAAAAATGACGAAATTGCCCTCGGCGCGATTTTTGTTTCCGATCAATCAGTCAAATTTTAGCCGATTCCGACACCGTCGCGAAAAATGACGAAATTGCCCTCGGCGCGATTTTTGTTTCCGATCAATCAGTCAAATTTTAGCCGATTCCGACACCGTCGCGAAAAATGACGAAATTGCCCCCGGGGCGGTTTTTGTTTTCGATCAACAAATCAAATTTCAGCAAATTCCGATACAGTCGCAAAAAATGATGAAATTGCCTCGGCGCGATTTTTGTTCCCGGTAAACCTGTCAAATTTGGGCCCATTTCGACACAGTCGAGAAAAATGACGAAATTGCCCCCGGCGCGATTTTTATTTCCGATCAAACTGCCAAATTTCAGCCAATTCCGAGACAGTCGAGAAAAATGACGAAATTGCCCCCGGCGCAGTTTTTGTTTCCGATCAACAAGTCAAATTTCGGCCAATTCCGACACAGTGGCGAAAAATGACGAAATTATACCCGGCGCGGTTTTTGTTTCCGATCAACCTGTCAAATTTGAGCCCATTTCGACACAGTCGAGAAAAATGACGAAATTGCCCCCGCGCGATTTTTGTTTCCGATCAACCTGTCAAATTTGAGCCCATTCCGACACAATCGAGAAAAATGACGAAATTGCCCCCAGCGCGATTTTTGTTTCCCATCAACTTGTCAAATTTTAGCCAATACCGACACAGTAGCGAAAAATGACGAAATTTCCCCGGCGCGATTTTTGTTTTCGATCAATCTGTCAAATTTGAGCCCATTCCGACACAGTCGAGAAAAATGACGAAATTGCCCCCAGCACGATCAAACTGTCAAATTTCAGCCAATTCTGACACAGTCGAGAAAAATGACGAAATTGCCCCCGGGGCGATTTTTGTTTCCGATCAACAAATCAAATTTCAGCCAATTCCGATATAGTAGCAAAAAATGATGAAATTGCCCCGTCGCGATTTTTGTTCCCAATAAACCTGTCAAATTTGAGCCCATTCTGACATAGTCGAGAAAAATGACGAAATTGCCGCCGGTGCGATTTTTATTTCCAATCAAACTGCCAAATTTCTGCCAATTCCGACACAGTCGAGAAAAATGAGGAAATTGCCCCTGGCGCGATTTTTGTTTCCGATCAATAAGTCAAATTTCAGCCAATTCCGACACAGTCGCGGAAAATGGCGAAATTACACCCGGAGCGGTTTTTGTTCCAGATCAACCTTTCAAATTTGAACCCATTCCGACACAGTCGAGAAAAATGACGAAATTGGCCCCGGAGCGGTTTTTGTTTCCGACCAACAAGTTAAATTACAGCCGATTCCGACACAGTCGCGAAAAATGACGAAATTACCCCGGCGCGATTTTTGTTTCAGATCAATCTGTCAAATTTGAACCCATTCCGACACAGTCGAGAAAAATGACGAAATTGACCCCGGCGCGATTTTTATTTCTGATTAAACTGCCAAATTTCAGCCCATTCTGACACAGTCGAGAAAAATGAAGAAATTGCCCCCGGCGCGATTTTTGTTTCCGATCAACCTGTCAAATTTGAGCCCATTCCGACACAGTCGAGAAAAATGACGAAATTGGCCCCGGAGCGGTTTTTGTTTCCGACCAACAAGTTAAATTACAGCCGATTCCGACACAGTCGCGAAAAATGACGAAATTACACCCGGCGCTATTTTTGTTCCCGATAAACCTGTCAAATTTGAGCCCATTCCGATACAGTCGAGAAAAATGACGAAATTGCACCCAGCGCGATTTTTATTTCCGATCAAACTACCAAATTTCAGCCAATTCCGAGACAGTCGAGAAAAAATGACGAAATTGCCCCCGGCGTGATTTTTGTTTCCGATCAACAAGTCAAATTTCAGCCGATTCCGACACTGTCGCGAAAAATGACGAAATTACCTCCGGCGCTATTTTTGTTCCCGATCAACCTGTCAAATTTGAGACCATTCCGACACAGTCGAGAAAAATGACGAAATTGCCGTCGACGCGATTTTTATTTTCGATCAAACTGCCAAATTTCAGCCAATTCCGACACAGTCGAGAAAAATGACGAAATTGTCCCCGGCTCGGTTTTTGTTTCCGATCAACAAGTCAAATTTCTGCCGATTCTGACACGGTCGCGGAAAATGACGAAATTACACCCGGCGCGATTTTTTTTCCCGATCAACCTGTCAAATTTGAGCCCATTCCGACACAGTCGAGAAAA
>NW_019263542.1:9374-15303 GCF_002742605.1 Olea europaea var. sylvestris | reverse complement strand
ATGAAGTTGTAGTAAGGCAACTTTCTTAAGAATTGAATAACGGGTGGGCTATTTCTTTGAAATAAAATTGTGCTCAATTTCATATGTGGCAATTCCACCAAGATCTTTTTCTGTAATTAGGGAATGAATCCACAAAAAGAAAAGAAAAGGTAAATAACTGTGAATTCATAATATAAAAATAAGAATCAAAATGCATTCGCAATACAAAAAAATAAGAAATAAAATGCCAAGTTTAGATTTAAGTGCATAGGGAAAAGTTTCAAATATTATGACATAGTGGAAATGTAGATTCAACTTTCATTCCCCTTGACAACCATCCAAGAGTACCAAAAATTCCCAAAACAAGCAATTCTGTAAATGTGAGCGAGAAAAATTCAAAGATAATAATTTTCTAACCTCAAACCTGGATCACTGCTGCATGGTGTGAAGAACCAGCCTTGCTTGCAACTATATCCAAAATAAATTATCTGCAGTGAAGAGGATCAGTTCCACCTTAAATTGTATGACAACTAGGAATGATTCATTATCATGTTTGATTTTCCAACCCTATGGACAAGTATTCAAATTAGCCTGAGCCTCCAAAAAAGCTTTAACAGAGTAAGACATAACCCACTCTCGATATTTTTTTGATCAGCTCATTGACAGGAGTCGATATTTTATCTATTTTGGATTAATGGCTTCTAAGGTTAAGGGGATGTCATACTTGTTCTAACTTTTATACTCTTTGTGTGCCTTTAATACTTTCTTGGATGTTTACAGATAAATTTAAGAAGAGGAAGTACCCCACTCTCGATATGGCCAGCATTTTGAAGGCCACTGCCACCGTTGGGGCAATGGCCCTGAAGCCTAGTTTTAGTGCTACCAAGGAGGTTAGGGGGTAGGCTGGAGCGCCTTAGCAAAGACAGCTCCGACAAGGGGGTTGAGGAGGAGGTGTGACGTAGCGGAAGATTATAGGGAAGATGAACAATCACAAAATGAGAAAACTCTCAAGAAAATTTTTATTGAATTCAAGAACTACCGCCTCAAAGGGCTTACAATGCCTTAAATAGAAAAAACCTAGCAAAATTCGGAAAATAGAATAAAAAAGACATTTTTCCAAAAATAGGAAAATATGAGATAACTACTAAGATGGAAAATCCTTATCTTCAGGATCATCCTCCAACAAATAGAATACAAATTCGAATTTTTTGGAAAGAGATATTGCAAAAATAAAAATTATCATAAATAGCGAAAATGCCTAAACGAGGGCCTAAACAATGGATTTTGCCCAAAATTGGCCTTGTGTCAGGGCCAAAGGCGTTGAGTTTTATTCATTGGCTCGATTTCGATCGAATTAGACTAGCAATTCGCCAAAAACGAACCAACCCGAAGTTATCATGAAATCAAAAAAACATTATTTTGCCTTGCGACGATCTCATTTTATCATAAACTCTATCCCTTATACACTTCATCATTCTTCCCAAGGTGGGAAAAATTTGCCCTCGAATTGAATGGGAAAGGAGCTTCATCATCATCAGAATTATCACCACGAAATGGCACCAAATGCTTGATATTGAACATGTCGGATGTACGAATATGGCTGGGCAGCTTTAAATGGTAAGCATTTGGATTGATCTTTTCAATGACCTCCAATGGACCAATCTTCTTCGTAGTAAGCTTGTTGTATTCATGAGCAGGAACACGATCTTTTGTTAATATCGCCCAAACAAAGTCACCTACCTCAAATTCAACATGTCGGCGTTTAAGATCCGCAGCACGCTTATACTCAGTGACAGCAGACTGCAACTGATCATGAGCATGTGAATGAACCTGCTGCAATTGTTGAATAAAGTCTTCGACCTTACCATGCATTTTAACAGAAGTAGAAACTGGAACCAGATCAAGAGGGCCATGAGAAACAAGGCCATACACCACCTGGAATGGACTAAAACCTATACTTCGGTTAACAGCATGATTATAAGCGAATTCTGCTTGACATAACTTCTGATCCCAAGATTTGATGTGATCACCAACCAAGCAACGTAATAAATCACCTAAGGAACGGTTAACAACTTTTATTTGACCATCTGTCTGAGGGTGATATGCACTGCTGAAGTCCAACCATGTATTCACCGAGCGCCATAAGCTGCGCTAGAAGTGGCTAAGGAAACGAGTATCCCGATTAGACACAATAGATGTAGGCAGCCCATGCAGACGATAAACCTCACGAAAATACAGTAAGGCCACATTAACAGCATCTGTAGTCTTCTTGCAGGAGATGAAATGTACCATCTTTGAAGACTGATCAACCACTACGAAGATCGAATCAAACCCACGTTGAGTCCTAGCAAGTCCCACAATGAAATCCATGCTCACATCTGTCCAAGGCTAGGTTGAAATAGGCAGGGGCATATACAGGCCCGTATTTGTCGCCTTGCCCTTGGCCAAGTGACAAACCCAACAGCACTCCACAAACTTGCCAACATCTTTGCGCAACGATGGCCAAAAGTAAGAAGCAGCAACAAGCTGCAATATTCGGTCACGACCCACATGGTCCTCATTATGCAACTCTTGAATGATCTTCAACCTCAAACTACCCTTTGGAATACACAACTGATTGCCATGAAAAAGAAAACCATTAACCCATGCAAACTCTGACTGCACACTCTCCTACAACTTCTGAATAACATGGGAAAAGTAGGGTCAGTAGCATATAAGTCACACAAATTGTCAAAACCTGGAACCTTCACTCGCATTTCTGTAAGGAGGGTTTGGGTCCTACTCAATGCATCTGCAATTTTGTTAAGGACACCTGCCTTGTGCTTGATCACAAAAGTAAACTGCTGTAAGTAAGCAATCCAAGAGGCATGTCGAGCAGATACCTTATCCCGAGTTCCAAGGTGTTTAAGGGCGTCATGATCCGTATACAAAATGAACTCCTTATGGAATAAATAGTGACGCCAGACTATTGCATAGAACTCCACATCATTAGTACTATACCGAGACTTCGGGCCAGAAAGCTTCTCACTGAAATAGCAACAAGGCGATTGTTCTGACTTAGCACACCACCAATACCCACTTTCAAAGCATTACAATGTAGTTCAAATGGTTAGGTAAAGTCAGGCAACACCAAAACTGGAGTAGTAGTCAACTTCTGTTTAGTCAATTGGAAAGACGACTCTGCCTCGTGAGTCCACTGAAACCTACCATCCTTCATGCAATCTATAATTGGTACCATGATGCTACTGAAATGCGATATGAACCTGCGATGGAAGGAAGCAAGGCTATGAAAGCTCCGCACCTCAGTGACAGTCTTGGGCTGTGGCCACTGACTTATCTCCTCTACTTTAGAGGTATCAACTGCTAACCCCGCCTTCGACACCACATAACCCAAGAACACCATGCTATTAGTAAGAAATGAACACTTCTTCACTGCAGCATAGAATTTATCCCTGCGAAGAACTGAAAGAACTTCCTGAAGGTGCTAGACATGAGCATCATCGTTAGCACTATAAATTAAAATATCATCAAAGTAAACCACAACAAATTTACCAATGAATGGGCGAAGAGCCTGATTCATAACCTGCATAAACGTACTGGGCGCATTTGAGAGGCCGAAGGGCATGACTAACCACTCGTACAATCCTTCTCTCGTCTTAAATGTGGTCTTCCATTCATCTCCAAGTCTGATCCGAATTTGATGGTACCCACTCTTCAAATCAAGCTTGCTAAACACACAAGCACCGGTAAGCTGGTCCAGCAAATCATCCAGGTGGGAAATAGGAAGCGGTAACGCACCGTAATCCTATTGATTGCCCTACTATCCTACGCACATGCGCTACGTGCCATCCTTCTTAGGCGTGAGAAGAGCAAGAATAGCACAAGGACTAAGACTCTCCCTGATGTGTCATTTTGCCAAAAGCTCTTCAACTTACCTGCGCAACTCCTCATGCTTAGTGGGGCTCATTCTGTAATGCGCTCAGTTAGGCAGGGCAGCACTAGGCACCAAGTTAATCTGATGCTGAATATCCTGTAGTGGTGGTAATCCATTTGGAAGCTCTTCTAGGAAAACTTCATGAAACTCCTTCAGCAATGGCTAACTGCGAGAGGGACTTCATGCTCACTGTCAACCGACTTTCCAACCAGCATATATACTACCCCAGACTCCTCCATCTCTGTCTTGAACTTTTTTTTGGTCAGTAAATTGGCGTTGTTCCCAACTCTTTGTACTGAACCCTTATTCGGTAGTAACATAATTTTCTTTTCCCCAAACAGAAAGCTGTACGTGTTGGTATATCCATCATGTGAGTGCTTGTCAAACTGCCACGGCCTCCCTAACAGTAAATGACATGCATCCATCTCTACTACATCACATAAAACCTGATCCTTGTAGGTAGGTCCAATGGAGAAGCCGGTTCAAGCACGTTGAGACACTTCTACGTCATTACCTCTTTTCAGCCAGGCTAATTTATATGGTTTGGGATGTTTTTCAGTCAGCAAACTCAGCTTCTAAACGACCTCCTTAGCCACCACATTCTCGCAACTACCAGAATCAATAACAAATTTACATACCTTCTCTCTAGCAGTACATGTCAACTGAAAGATATTTTTACACAACCAATCAGTGTTATTCTCTAAGGGAGTCAGGAAACTCTTCCTCACCACTAGTGCCTGACCCACATCACCAACCACAAACTCTTCCTTTCCTATTGCTTCTTCTACGCCTTCACCTTGAAATACAAGCGGACCTTCATAATCGACATTCTCCTCATCAACAAAGAGTCCCCTGTACGGATTCTTAGGGCACTTAGACTATTTATGGCCTTTAACTCCGCATCCAAAACAACGAATACCAACCCCAGGACGTGTTGGTTGTTGGACAGGATTTATTCTAGGAGGACCAGATTGAGCAGGATTACCAGGACGTGTCACCTGCTATTGCGGGATACTGGAAGAACTCTCTGCAATGAAAGGACTAGCAGTTCTCCTAGACTGTTGCTTCTCTATCTATATTGCCCTCTGATGTGTTTCAAAAACTGTCACAGGATCAAACATATTGAGAGTATCCTGTATTTGGGGACAAAAACCACCCACGTACCGTGACACCAACTGCTCTTCCGTCTCCATCATATCGTTCCTCGTAATCAACATATAAAAATCCGTGATATAATCACTAACCGTTTTCCCACCTTGACGCAGATTCTGCAGTTGTTGGTACATGGTCTGCACACAATTGTAAGGCAGAAACTGTTTCTTCATATGCTTCTTCAATTTGCCCCACGATGCAAGCTTGGGTTTTCCTAGCCTGGATCTCGTTTCCTTAGTCTGCTGCCACCACGCCGTTGCTTGCCCACAAAGCCTCATCGCAACAAGAGGCACACATTTATCACCAGAGACCTCTTTAAACTCCAAGATCTCCTCCACTACAGTCACCCAATCCAAAAATTCCTCAAGACTCAACCCAACATAAAATTCTGGAATATCAACCTTAAATCTTGATTCCCAATGTCGATTATCCTCCTACCACCCCTTCTCCGACGAGCTGGCGGATCCAATGGTTGGTCAAACAGTGCAAACGGATTCTCATCATCGGGATCCTCAAGTTGTTGGGCTGCAGGCGCAGGCTATTGCGGTATAAGCACCGTGATCTGTTGTGTCTGTAATTCCACTTGTTGACATGGCTGTGTAATTTCATCACGTCTATATACCTCCTCTACCGGGGCATCACGAGCTTCAGGACGTCTCCTTGGCGGCATGGTGAAGGAACAATTTCGGCTCTGATACCAAATGACGTAGAGGAAGATTATAGGGAAGATGAACAATCACAAAATCAGAAAATTCTCAAGAAAATTTTTATTGAATTTAAGAACTGCTTCCTCAAAGGGCTTACAATGCCTTAAATAGAAAAAACCTAGCAAAATTCGGAAAATATAATAAAAAAGATATTTTT
>NW_019263542.1:0-1884 GCF_002742605.1 Olea europaea var. sylvestris | reverse complement strand
ATAGGATAACACACACAGATCTTTTCAGAAACACGTTCACATAGAACCATAGATTAACACCAAGTCAATCAAACCACGGTCAAGCACATATGCAACACATGCATAAATGACCCTAAGAAAAGATCTCACCACACTTATCATATCCCATTCCATGTTACTCACACCTCGAGAACACATATCTCCTCTCATCGCCCACCACGCTCACTAGACAAATCACTCAACTCATGTCTAACTGGTAAGTCACAATAAATCCTAAGTCTACGGGATAATCCTTTATCTCCACATCACTTCTCCCAACCTACGTGGATAATGGGTCTCCACCTAACAGAAGTGATAGAAGTGCCTCTCTCACACTCCACCTGATCAGGGTCTCTTTCCAGATAAAGGATTCTAGACATTTGATCACATCTCCACTCGTGATCCAAATGTCACACTCTACATCCCTCGTGCATATCACCAATGCACCTCTAGGCATCTATACTCCACCTCACCAAAAGACATTCAACTCATTGCTAATGCATCTCAAACTCATTATAGCAAAACAATACCTTTCGGTGACCACAAAGGTTAATCCACTCACCAATGCTCACAAAGAAAATAGTGAAGGTGGCACTCTCAAAGAGAATCTAAGAAAGAGTCGGTTACTTCACAACACTCACAAAGGAGGCTCACAAAGAGGAAGAATATAACCCTAACATGGCTGCCTCACATAATCTCACAAACCACACAGGCTCACAAAGATAAAGGAGATGAACGACTGCCCAACTTTCTTCTCACTACCACACTCTCACACCACTCACAGAGCAAATAGAGTATGCCACAAAACTTAACCCACTATGCATGTAAACATATTACACAAAGTAATAAGTCATTCTAATTCATGCAATTACACATATCACACATATTGAAAGTGTAAAATTAACATCGCAACAGAATTAAGTGACCACATATATGCAGAAAGGATTACACACAGATGCAATGCAAGAACCAGGTTTATTCTCTCAATAAACCTCACTAGGATCACTACTCGACCCTAAAGTCATATTCGCCTTGTCTCTCTCCTCATCTTTCCTTTTATTTTCATCCTAGGACAATCTCTTTCAACTATATCCAAATTTCACCACAGTTAAAATATATGTTATTTTTTGCATTTACCTTAGACCCACATTTGCCAACAATGTCAAATAATGACCACAAGTAAAGAATGAACATAATTCACATAGAATAGTCTAGTAAACTTTCCTAAGGCCACATGCAATTCTAATAATGTAGAAAAAATTAACAGCAAATTCACAAAGAATTTAAGGCAAATAATTAACAAATAATTCCTAAGTCTAGCAACAGGCAATGGTTACCCTTTTATAGTAACCCCAAACCTAATGTCATCCCACACGATGACCTCTAATGCAAAAAATAAATTACTCTATACATTAATTTTAACTGCAATAATAAAAAGTAAAGAATACGATACCGAGCGGACCACATCTGAAGGCTCGTAAATATTGAGACATGTGAATTCAGCACTTTAGGATTATCACTGTTCATCCTAAAGTCTCTGGAAACTGCAGCAACCAAAAAATCACGATTGAGTCCCGAACGCCCGAAAAACAACGCTGTCCAGATTCTACTGCGTACCCTGAAACAGAAAACTTCCAACACAAAAAATGTCAAAAATAATATGAGGAACAAACTGTCTGAAGAGACTGTCTCCAAAATCAGTCTCACGCACCCCCACGTGCGGCCTTCCTTCTCTGCGCGTGGGCTTTACGTGCCGTCCCACGCGCCACCTGGATGATACACACGCTGGACCACTAGAACCGCCAGCACCTGCACGTCACGTCAGTGGTCTCCATTTCCCCAAACTCGTTCTAGATTGGCTAGAAA
>NW_019263541.1:0-15314 GCF_002742605.1 Olea europaea var. sylvestris | reverse complement strand
GCTAGACTAATTTGATTGGGACTGAGCCAATGAAAAGTGGCTTTTGATTTCATGATAACTTCGGGTTTGTTAGTTTTTGGCGAGTTGCTAGTCTAATTCAATTGGAATCTAGCCAATGAAATGTGGTTTTTGATTTCATGACAACTTCGGGTTTGTTCATTTTCGGCGAATAGCTAGACTAATTTGATTGGAATCGAATGAATGAAAAGTGGGTTTTGATATCATGATAACTTCGATTTCTTCATTTTGGGGAATTGCTAATCCAATTCGATTAGAATTGAACCAATGAAAAGGGGCTTTTGATTTCATTATAACTTCAGATTTGTTCATTTTTGGCAAATTGTTGGTGTAATTCGATTGGAATCGAGCCAATGAAAAGTGGTTTTTGATTTCAAGATAACTTTGGGGTTGTTTACTTTTGACGAATTGCTAGTCTAATTCGATTGGAATCGAGCCAATGAAATGTGTTTTTGATTTCATGACAACTTTGGCTTTGTTCGTTTTTGGCAAATTGCTAGTCTGATTCGATTGGAATAGAGCCAATGAAATGTGATTTTTGATTTCATGATAACTTCGGGTTTGTTCGTTTTTGCCGACTTGCTAGTCTTATTCGATTGGAATCGAACCAATGAAATGTGGGCTTTGACTTCTTGATAACTTCGGGTTTGTTCTTTTTGGCGAATCGCAAGTCTAATTCGATTGAAATCGAGCCAATGAAATGTTGTTTTTGATTTCAAGACAACTTCGGGTTTGTTCATTTTTGGCAAATTGCTAATCTGATTCGATTGGAATCGAGCAAATGAAATGTGGTTTTCGATTCCAAGATAACTTCGGGTTTGTTCGTTTCTGACGAATTGATAGTCTAAATCGATTGGAATCGAGCCAATGAAATGTTGTTTTTGATTTCAAGACAACTTCTGGTTTGATCGTTTTTGGCGAATAGCTAGACTAATTCGATTCGGACCGAGCCAATGAAAAAGTGGCTTTTGATTTCATGATAACTTCAGGTTTGTTCGTTTTTGGCGAGTTACTAGTCTAATTCGATCGGAATCGAGCCAATGAAATGTAGTTTTTGATTTCATGACAACTTTGGGTTTGTTCATTTTTGGCGAATAGCTGGACTAATTTGATTGGAATCGTAAGAATGAAAAGTGGGTTTTGATATCATGATCCAATTCGATTGGAATCGAGCCAATGGAAAAGGGCTTTTGATTTCATTATAACTTCAAATTTGTTCGTTTTTGGCGAATTGCTAGTGTAATTCGATTAGAATCGAGCCAATGAAAAGTGGTTTTTGATTTTAAGATAACTTTGGGGTTGTTTATTTTTGGCAGATTGCTAGTCTAATTCGATTGGAATCTAGCCAATGAAATGTGTTTTTGATTTCATGACAACTTTGGCTTTCTTCATTTTTGGCGAATTGCTAGTTAGATTCGATTAGAATCGAGCCAATGAAATGTGGTTTTTGATTTCTTGAGAACTTCGGGTTTGTTCATTTTTGGCGAATTACTAGTCTTATTAGATTGGAATTGAGCCAATGAAATGTGGGTTTTGATTTCTTGATAACTTCGGGTTTGTTCGTTTCTGGCGAATTGTAAGTCTAATTCGATTGGAATCGAGCCAATGAAATGTTGTTTTTGATTTCAAGACAACTTCGGGTTTGTTCGTTTTTGGCGAATATCTAGACTAATTCGATTTGAATCGAGCCAATGAAAAGTGGCTTTTGATTTCATGATAACATCGGTTTGTTGTTTTTGGCGAATTGCTAGTCTAATTCGATTGGAATCGAGCCAATTAACTGTGGTTTTTGATTTCATGATAACTTCGGGTTCGTTTGTTTCTGGTGAATATCTAGTCTAATTCGATTGGAATCGAGCCAAAGAAATGTTGTTTTTGACTTTAAGACAACTTTGGGTTTGTTAGTTTTTGGCAAATAGCTAGACTAATTCGATTGGAATCGAGCTAATGAAATGTGGTTTTTGATTTCAAGACAACTTCGGGTTTGTTCATTTTTGGCAAATTGGTCGTCTAATTCTATTGGGACCGAGCCAATGAAAAGTGGCTTTTGATTTCATGATAACTTCGGATTTTTCATTTTTGGCGAGTTGCTCATCTAATTCGATTGGAATCGAGCCAATGAAATGTGGTTTTTTATTTCATGACAACTTCGGGTTTGTTCGTTTTTGGCGAATAGCTGGACTAATTATATTGGAATCGAACGAATGAAAAGTGGGTTTTGTTATCATGATAACTTCAAGTTTCTTCCTTTTGGCGAATTGCTAGTCCAATTCGAATGGAATCGAGCCAATGAAAAGAGGCTTTTGATTTCATTATAACTTCAGATTTGTTTATTTTTGGCGAATTGCTAGTGTAATTCGATTGGGATCGAACCAATGAAATGTGGTTTTTGATTTTTAGATAACTTTAGGGTTCATTTTTGGGGAATTGCTAGTCTAATTCGATTGGAATCGACCTAATAAAATGTTGTTTTTGATTTCATGATAACTTCGGGTATGTTCATTTTTGGCGAATTGCTAGTCTGATTCGATTAGAATCGAGCCAATGAAATGTGGTTTTTGATTTCATGATAACTTAAAGTTTGTTCATTTCTGGCAAATTGCTAGTCTAATTCGATTGGAATTGAGCCAATGAAATGTTCTTTTTGACTTCAACACAACTTTGGGTTTGTTCATTTTTGGCGAATTGCTAGACTAATTCGATTGGAATAGTGCCATTGAAAAGTGGCTTTTGATTTCATGATAACTTCAGGTTTGTTCTTTTTTGGGAATTGCTAGTCTAATTCGATTGGAATCAAGGCAATGAAAAGCGGTTTTTTATTTTAAGATAACTATGGCGTTGTTCATTTTTGGCGAACTGCTAGTCTAATTCAATTGGAATCGAGCAAATGAAATGTGGTTTTTGAATTCATGATAACTTCGGCTTTGTTCGTTTTTTGCAAATTGCTAGTCAGATTCGATTGGAATCGAGCCAACGAAATGTGGTTTTTAATTTCATGATAACTTTGGGTTTTGTTCGTTTCTGACGAATTGCTAGTCTAATTCGATTGGAATCGAGCTAATGAAATGTTGTTTTTGATTTCAAGACAACTTCGAGTTTGTTCATTTTTGGCAAATAGCTAGACTAATTCGATTGGAATCGAGCCAATGAATAGTGGCTTTTGATTTCATGATAACTTCGGGTTTGTTCTTTTTGGCGAATTTCTATTCTAATTCGATTGGAATTGAGCCAGTGAAAAGTGGTTTTTGATTTCATGATAACTTCGGGTTTGTTCATTTTTGGCGAATTGTTAGTCTGATTCAATTGGAATCGAGCCAATGGAATTTGGTTTTCGATTTCATAGGAACTTCGGGTTTGTTCGCTTCTGGCGAATTGCTAGTCTAATTCGTTTAGAATCAAACCAATAAAATGTTGTTTTTGATTCAAGACAACTTCGGGTTTGTTCGTTTTTGGCTAATAGCTATACTAATTCTATTGGAGTCGAGCCAATGAAAAGTGGCTTTTGATTTCATGATAACATCGGTTTGTTATTTTTGGCAAATTGCTAGTCTAATTCAATTGCAATCGTGGTAATGAAATGTGGTTTTTGATTTCATGATAACTTCAGGTTTGTTCGCTTTTGGTAAATTGCTTGTCTAATTCGATTGGAATCGAGACAATAAAATATGGTTTTTGATTTCATGATAACTTCGGGTTTGTTCTTTTTCACGAGTTGTTAGTCTAACTCAATTGGAATCGAGCCAACGAAATGTGGTTTTTGATTTCTTGACAACTTCGGGTTTGTTCATTTTTGGCGAATAGCTGGACTAATTTGATTGGAATCGTAAGAAGGAAAAGTGGGTTTTGATATCATGATCCAATTCGATTGGAATCGAGCCAATGGAAAGGGGCTTTTGATTTCATTATAACTTCAGATTTGTTCGTTTTTGGCGAATTGCTAGTGTAATTCGATTGGAATTGAGCCAATGAAAAGTGGTTTTTGATTTTAAGATAACTTTGGGGTTGTTTATTTTTGGCGGATTGCTAGTCTAATTCGATTGGAATCTAACCAATGAAATGTGTTTTTCATTTTATGACAACTTTGGCTTTGTTCATTTTTGGCGAATTTCCAGTTAGATTCGATTAGAATCGAGCCAATGAAATGTGGTTTTTGATTTCATGATAACTTCGGGCTTGTTCGTTTTTGGCGAATTACTAGTCTTATTAGATTGGAATTGAGCCAATGAAATGTGGGTTTTGATTTCTTGATAACTTCGGGTTTGTTCGTTTCTGGCGAATTGTAAGTCTAATTCGATTGGAATCGAGCCAATGAAATGTTTTTTTGATTTCAAGACAACTTCAGGTTTGTTCGTTTTTGGCGAATGGCTAGACTAATTCGATTTGACTCGAGACAATGAAAAGTGGCTTTTGATTTCATGATAACTTCGGTTGGTTGTTTTTGGCGAATTGCTAGTCTAATTCGATTGGAATCGAGCCAATTAACTGTGGTTTTTGATTTCATGATAACTTCGGGTTTGTTTGTTTCTGGCGAATTGCTAGTCTAATTCGATTGGAATCGAGCCAATGAAATGTTGTTTTTGACTTTAAGACAACTTCGGGTTTGTTCGTTTTTGGCAAATAGCTAGACTAATTCGATTGGAATCGAGCTAATGAAATGTGGTTTTTGATTTCAAGACAACTTCGGGCTTGTTCATTTTTGGTAAATTGTTCTTCTAATTCTATTGGGACCGAGCCAATGAAAAGTGGCTTTTGATTTCATGATAACTTCGAGTTTTTCATTTTTGGCGAGTTGCTAGTCTAATTCGATTGGAATCGAGCCAATGAAATGTGGTTTTTTATTTCATGACAACTTCGGGTTTGTTCATTTTTGGCGAATAGCTGGACTAATTATATTGGAATTGAACGAATGAAAAGTGGGTTTTGTTATCATGATAACTTCAGGTTTCTTCCTTTTGGCGAATTGCTAGTCCAATTCGAATGGAATCGAGTCAATGAAAAGAGGCTTTTGATTTCATTATAACTTCAGATTTGTTCATTTTTGGCGAATTGCTAGTGTAATTCGGTTGGAATCGAGCCAATGAAATGTGGTTTTTGATTTTTAGATAACTTTAGGGTTGTTCATTTTTGGGGAATTGCTAGTCTAATTCGATTGGAATCGAGCTAATAAAATGTTGTTTTTGATTTCGTGATAACTTCGGGTATGTTCGTTTTTGGAGAATTGCTAGTCTGATTCGATTAGAATCGAGCCAATGAAATGTGGTTTTTGATTTCATGATAACTTCAAGTTTGTTCATTTCTGGCAAATTGCTAGTCTAATTCGATTGGAATCGAGCCAATGAAATGTTCTTTTTGACTTCAATACAACTTCGGGTTTGTTCATTTTTGGCGAATTGCTAGACTAATTCGATTGGAATAGTGCCATTGAAAAGTGGCTTTTGATTTCATGATAACTTCGGGTTTGTTCTTTTTTGGGAATTGCTAGTATAATTCGATTGGAATCAAGGCAATGAAAAGTGGTTTTTGATTTTAAGATAACTTTGGCGTTGTTCATTTTTGGCGAACTGCTAGTCTAATTCGATTGGAATCGAGCAAATGAAATGTGGTTTTTGAATTCATGATAACTTCGGCTTTGTTCATTTTTGGTGAATTGCTAGTCAGATTCGATTGGAATCGAGCCAATGAAATGTGGTTTTTAATTTCATGATAACTTCGGGTTTTGTTTGTTTCTGAAGAATTGCTAGTCTAATTCGATTGGAATTGAGCTAATGAAATGTTGTTTTTGATTTCAAGACAACTTCGAGTTTGTTCGTTTTTGGCGAATAGCTAGACTAATTCGATTAGAATCGAGCCAATGAATAGTGGCTTTTGATTTCATGATAACTTCGGGTTTGTTCTTTTTGGCGAATTGCTATTCTAATTCTATCGGAATTGAGCCAGTGAAAAGTGATTTTTGATTTCATCATAACTTTGGGTTTGTTCATTTTTGGCGAATTGCTAGTCTGATTCGATTGGAATCGAGCTAATGGAATTTGGTTTTCGATTTCATAGTAACTTCGGGCTTGTTCGCTTCTGGCGAATTGCTAGTCTAATTCGTTTTGAATCAAACCAATGAAATGTTGTTTTTGATTTCAAGACAACTTCGGGTTTGTTCATTTTTGGGAAATTGCTATACTAATTCGATTGGAATCGCGCCAACGAAAAGTGGCTTTTGATTTCATGATAACTTTGGGTTTATTCTTTTTGGCGAATTGCTAGTCTAATTCAATTGCAATATAGCCAATGAAATGCGATTTTTGATTTCATGATAACTTCGGGTTTGTTCGCTTTGGCGAATTGCTTGTCTAATACGATTGGAATCGAGACAATAAAATGCTGTTTTTTATTTCATGATAACTTCGGGTTTGTTCATTTTTCGCAAATGGCTAGACAAATTCGATTGGAATCGAGCTAATGAAAAGTGGTTTTTGATTTCTTGATAACTTCACGTTTTTCCGTTTCTTGGCGATCTGCTAGTCTAATTCGATTTGAATCGAGCTTATGAAATGTTGTTTTTGATTTCAAGGTAAGTTCTGGTTTGTTCGTTTTTGACGAATAGCTAGACTAATTTGACTGGAATCGAGCCAATGAAAAGTGGCTTTTGATTTCATGATAACTTCGGGTTTGTTCTTTTTGGCGAATTGAAAGTCTAATTCGATTGGAATCGAGCCAATGAAATGTGGTTTTTGATTTCATGATAACTTTGGGTTTGTTCCTTTTTTGCGAATAGCTAGACTATTTTGATTGGAATCGAGCCAAGGAAATGTGATTTTTGATTTCATGATAACTTCGGGTTTGTTCATTTTTAGCGAATAGCAAGACTATTTCGATTGGAATTGAGCCAATGAAATGTCGTTTTTGATTTCTTGATAACTTCATATTTTTTCGTTTCTTAGAAAATTGCTAGTCTAATTCGATTGGAATCGAGCCAATGAAAAGTGACTTTTGATTTATGATGTCTTCGTGTTTGTTCGTTTTTGCCGAATTGCTAGTCTAATTCAATTGGAATCGAGCCACTGAAATACAGTTTTTGATTTCAAGATAACTTCGGGTTTGTTCATTTTTGACGAATAGCTAGACTAATTCGATTGGAATAGAGCCAATGAAAAGTGGCTTTTGATTTCCTGATAACTTCGGGTTTGTTCATTTTAGGCGAATTGTTAGTCTAATTCTATTGGGATCGAGGCAATGAAAAGTGGCTTTTGATTTCTTGATAACTTCGAGTCTGTTCATTTTTGGCGAGTTGCTAGATTAATTCGATTGGAATTGAGCCAATGAAATGTGGTTTTTAATTTCACGACAACTTCGGGTTTGTTCATTTTTGGCGAATAGCTGGACTAATTTGATTGGAATCGAACGAATGAAAAGTAGGTTTCGATATCATGATAACTTCGGGTTTCTCCATTTTTGGCGAATTGCAAGTCCAATTCGATTGGAATCGAGCCAATAAAAAGGGGCTTTTGATTTCATTATAACTTCAGATTTATTTGTTTTTGGCGAATTGCTAGTGTAATTCGATTGGAATCGAGCCAATGAAAAGTGGTTTTTGATTTTAAGATAACTTTGGGGTTGTTCATTTTTGGGGAATTGCTAGTCTAATTCGATTGGAATCGAGCCAATGAAATGTGGTTTTTGATTTCATGATAACTTCGGGTTTGTTCGTTTTTGGCAAATTGCTAGTTTGATTCGATTAGAGTCAAGCTAATAAAATGTGGTTTTTGATTTCATGATATTTTCGGGTTTATTTGTTTTTGGCGACTTGCTAGTCTGATTCGATTGGAATCGAGCCAATGAAATGTTGTTTTTGACTTCAAGGCAACTTCGGGTTTGTTCATTTTTGGCGAATAGCTAGACTAATTCGATTGGAATCGAGCCAATGAAAAGTGGTTTTTGATTTTAAGATAACTTTGTGGTTGTTCATTTTTGGCGAATCGCTAGTTTAATTTGATTGGAATTGAGCCAATAAAATGTGGTTTTTGATTTAATGATAAACTCAAGTTTGTTCGTTACTGGCGAATTGCTAGTCTAATTTGATTGGAATCGAGCCAATGAAATGTTGTTTTTGACTTCAAGACAACTTCGGGTTTGTTCGTTTTTGGCGAATAGCTAGACTAATTCGATTGGAATCCAGCTAATGAAATGTGGTTTTTGATTTCAAGACAACTTTAGCTTTGTCCATTTTTGGCAAATTGTTAGTCTAATTCTATTGGGACCGAGCCAATGAAAAGTGGCTTTTTGATTTCATGATAACTTCGGGTTTGTTCATTTTTGGCGAGTTGCTACTCTAATTCGATTGGAAACGAGCCAATGAAATGTGGTTTTTTATTTCATGACAACTTCGGGTTTGTTCATTTTTGGCAAATAGCTAGACCAATTTGATTAGAATCGAACGAATGAAAAGTGTGTTTTGATATCATGATAACTTCGGGTTTCTTCATTTTGGCGAATTGCTAGTCTAATTTGATTGGAATCGAGCCAATGAAATGGGGCTTTTGATTTCATTATAACTTCAGATTTGTTCGTTTTCGGCGAATTGCTAGTGTAATTCGATTGGAATCGAGCCAATGAAAAGTGGTTTTTGATTTTAAGGTAACTTTGGGGATGTTCATTTATGGCGAATTGCTAGTTTAATTCGATTGGAATCGAGCCAATGAAATGTGATTTTTGATTTCATGATAACTTCGGCTTAGTTCGTTTTTGGCAAATTGCTAGTCTGATTCGATTGGAATCGAGCCCCTGAAATGTGATTTTTAATTTCATGATAACTTAGGGTTTTGTTCATTTCTGACGAATTGCTAGTCTAATTCGATTGGAATCGAGCTAATGAAATGTTGCTTTTGATTTCAAGACAACTTCGAGTTTGTTCGTTTTTGGCGAATAGCTAGACTAATTCGATTCGAATCGAGCCAATGAATAGTGGCTTTTGATTTCATGATAACTTCGGGTTTGTTCTTTTTGGCGAATCGCTATTCTAATTCAATTGGAATGGAGCCAATGAAAAGTGGTTTTTGATTTCATGATAACTTCGGGTTTGTTCATTTTTGGTGAATTGCTAGTCCGATTCGGTTGGAATCGAGCCGATGGAATTTGATTTTCGATTTCATAGTAACTTCGGGTTTGTTCGCTTCTGGCGAATTGCTAGTCTAATTCGTTTGGAATCAAACCAATGAAATGTTGCTTTTGATTTCAAGAAAACTTCGGGTTCGTTCATTTTTGGCAAATGGCTATACTAATTCAATTGGAATCGAGCCAATGAAAAGGGGCTTTTGGTTTCATGATAACTTTGGGTTTGTTCTTTTTGGCGAATTGCTAGTCTAATTCGATTGCAATCGAGCCAATGAAATGTGGTTTTTGATTTCATGATAATTTCGAATTTGTTCGCTTTTGGCGAATTGCTTGTCTAATTCGATTGGAATCGAGACAATAAAATGCGGGTTTTGATTTCATGACAACTTCGAGTTTGTTCATTTTTCGCGAATGGCTAGACAAATTCGATTGGGATCGCGCCAATGAAAAGTGGTTCTTGATTTCTTGACAACTTCATGTTTTTCCATTTCTTGGCGAACTGCTAGTCTAATTCGATTGGAATCGAGCTTATGAAATATTGTTTTTGACTTCAAGGTGACTTCTGGTTTGTTCGTTTTTGACGAATAGCTAGACTAATTTGATTGGAATCGAGCTAATGAAAAGTGGCTTTTGATTTCATGATAACTTCGGGTTTGTTCTTTTTGGCGAATTGCTAGTCTAATTCGATTGGAATCGAGCCAATGAAATGTGGTTTTTGATTTCATGATAACTTCGGGTTTGTTCATTTTTTGCGAATAGCTAGAATATTTCGATTGGAATCGAGCTAATGAAATGTGATTTTTGATTTCATGATAACTTCGGGTTTGTTCATTTTTTGGCGAATAGCAAGAGTATTTCGATTGGAATCGAGCTAATGAAATGTGGTTTTTGATTTCTTGATAACTTCATATTTTTTCGTTTCTTAGCAAATTGCTAGTCTAATTAGATTGGGATCGAGCCAATGAAAAGTGATTTTTGAATTATGATGTCTTCGTGTATGTTCATTTTTACCGAATTGGTAGTCTAATTCGTTTGGAATCAAGCCACTGAATTACAGTTTTTGATTTCAAGATAACTTCGAGTTTGTTCATTTTTGACGAATAGCTAGACTAATTCGATTGGAATCGAGCCAATGAAAAGTGGCTTTTGATTTCCTGATAACTTCAGGTTTGGTCATTTTAGGCGAATTGTTAGTCTAATTCTATTGGGATCGAGGCAATGAAAAGTGGCTTTTGATTTCATGATAACTTCGAGTCTGTTCATTTTTGGTGAGTTGCTAGACTAATTCGATTGGAATTGAGCCAATGAAATGTGGTTTTTAATTTCACGACAACTTCGGGTTTGTTCATTTTTGGCGAATAGCTGGACTAATTTGATTGGAATCGAACGAATGAAAAGTAGGTTTTGATATCATGATAACATCGAGTTTCTTCATTTTTGGCGAATTGCTAGTCCAATTCGATTGGAATCGAGCCAATAAAAAGGGGCTTTTGATTTCATTATAACTTCAGATTTATTTGATTTTGGCGAATTGCTAGTGTAATTCGATTGGAATCGAGCCAATGAAAAGTGGTTTTTGATTTTAAGATAACTTTGGGGTTGTTCATTTTTGGCGAATCGCTAGTTTAATTTGATTGGAATCGAGCCAATAAAATGTGGTTTTTGATTTAATGATAACCTCAAGTTTGTTCGTTACTGGCGAATTGCTAGTCTAATTTGATTGGAATCGAGCCAATGAAATGCTGTTTTTGACTTCAAGACAACTTCGGGTTTGTTCGTTTTTGGCGAATAGCTAGACTAATTCGATTGGAATCCAACTAATGAAATGTGGTTTTTGATTTCAAGACAACTTCGGGTTTGTTCGTTTTTGGCAAATAGCTATACTAATTCAATTGGAATCGAGCCAATGAAAAGTGGCTTTTGATTTCATGATAACTTTGGGTTTGTTCTTTTTGGTGAATTGCTAGTCTAATTCGATTGCAATCGAGCCAATGAAATGTGGTTTTTGATTTCATGATAACTTCAGGTTTGTTCGCTTTTGGCGAATTGCTTGTCTAGTTCGATTGGAATCGAGACAATAAAATGCGGTTTTTGATTTCATGATAACTTCGGGTTTGTTCATTTTTCGCGAATGGCTAGACAACTTCGATTGGAATCGAGCCAATGAAAAGTGGTTTTTGATTTCCTGATAACTTCATGGTTTTCCGTTTCTTGGCGAACTGCTAGTCTAATTCGATTGGAATCGAGCGTATGAAATGTTGTTTTTGACTTCAAGGTGACTTCTGGTTTGTTCGTTTTTGACGAATAGCTAGACTAATTTGATTGGAATCGAGCCAATGAAAAGTGGCTTTTGATTTCATGATAACTTCGGGTTTGTTCTTTTTGGCGAATTGCTAGTCTAATTCGATTGGAATCGAGCCAATGAAATGTGGTTTTTGATTTCACGATAACTTCGGGTTTGTTCATTTTTTGCGAATAGCTAGAATATTTCGATTGGAATCGAGCCAATGAAATGTCATTTTTGATTTCATGATAACTTCGGGTTTGTTCATTTTTGGCGAATAGCAAGACTATTTCGATTGGAATCGAGCAAATGAAATGTGGTTTTTGATTTCTTGATAACTTCATATTTTTTCGTTTCTTAGCAAATTGCTAGTCTACTTCGATTGGAATCGAGCCAATGAAAAGGGATTTTTGATTTATGATGTCTTCGTGTTTGTTCATTTTTGCCGAATTGCTAGTCTAATTCGATTAGAATCGAGCCACTGAAATACAGTTTTTGATTTCAAGATAACTTCGAGTTTGTTCATTTTTTACGAATAGCTAGACTAATTCGATCGGAATCGAGCAAATGAAAAGTGGCTTTTGATTTCCTGATAACTTCGGGTTTGCTCATTTTAAGCGAATTGTTAGTCTAATTCGATTGGGACCGAGGCAATGAAAAGTGGCTTTTGATTTCATGATAACTTCGAGTCTATTCATTTTTGGCGAGTTGCTAGACTAATTCGATTGGAATTGAGCCAATGAAATGTGGTTTTTAATTTCACGACAACTTCGGGTTTGTTCATTTTTGGCGAATAGCTGGACTAATTTGACTGGAATCGAACGAATGAAAAGTAGGTTTTGATATCATGATAACTTCGAGGTTCTGCATTTTTGGCGAATTGCTAGTCCAATTCGATTGGAATCGAGCCAATAAAAAGGGGCTTTTGATTTCATTATAACTTCAGATTTATTTGATTTTGGCGAATTGCTAGTGTAATTCGATTGGAATCGAGCCAATGAAAAGTTGTTTTTGATTTTAAGATAACTTTGGGGTTGTTCATTTTTGGCGAATCGCTAGTTTAATTTGATTGGAATCGAGCCAATAAAATGTGGTTTTTGATTTAATGATAACCTCAAGTTTGTTCGTTACTGGCGAATTGCTAGTCTAATTTGATTGGAATCGAGCCAATGAAATGCTGTTTTTGACTTCAAGACAACTTCGGGTTTGTTCGTTTTTGGCGAATAGCTAGACTAATTCGATTGGAATCCAACTAATGAAATGTGGTTTTTGATTTCAAGACAACTTCGGGTTTGTTCGTTTTTGGCAAATAGCTATACTAATTCAATTGGAATCGAGCCAATGAAAAGTGGCTTTTGATTTCATTATAACTTTTGGTTTGTTCTTGTTGGCGAATTGCTAGTCTAATTCGATCGCAATCGAGCCAATGAAATGTGATTTTTGATCTCATGATAACTTCAGGTTTGTTCGCTTTTGGCGAATTGCTTGTCTAGTTCGATTGGAATCGAGACAATTAAATGCGGTTTTTGATTTCATGATAACTTCGGGTTTGTTCATTTTTCGCGAATGGCTAGACAAATTCGATTGGAATCGAGCCAATGAAAAGTGGTTTTTGATTTCCTGATAACTTCATGGTTTTCCGTTTCTTGGCGAACTGCTAGTCTAATTCGATTGGAATCGAGCTTATGAAATGTTGTTTTTGACTTCAAGGTGACTTCTGGTTTGTTCGTTTTTGACGAATAGCTAGACTAATTTGATTGGAATCGAGCCAATGAAAAGTGGCTTTTGATTTCATGATAACTTCGGGTTTGTTCTTTTTGGCGAATTGCTAGTCTAATTCGATTGGAATCGAGCCAATGAAATGTGGTTTTTGATTTCACGATAACTTCGGGTTTGTTCATTTTTTGCGAATAGCTAGAATATTTCGATTGGAATTGAGCCAATGAAATGTCATTTTTGATTTCATGATAACTTCGGGTTTGTTCATTTTTGGCGAATAGCAAGACTATTTCGATTGGAATCGAGCCAATGAAATGTGGTTTTTGATTTCTTGATAACATCATATTTTTTCGTTTCTTAGCAAATTTCTAGTCTAATTCGATTGGAATCGAGCCAATGAAAAGGGATTTTTGATTTATGATATCTTCGTGTTTGTTCGTTTTTGCCGAATTGCTAGTCTAATTCGATTTTTTACGAATAGCTAGACTAATTCGATTGGAATCGAGCCAATGAAAAGTGGCTTTTGATTTCCTGATAACTTCGAGTTTGCTCATTTTAAGCGAATTGTTAGTCTAATTCTATTGGGACCGAGGCAATGAAAAGTGGCTTTTGATTTCATGATAACTTCGAGTCTGTTCATTTTTGGCGAGTTGCTAGACTAATTCGATTGGAATTGAGCCAATGAAATGTGGTTTTTAATTTCACGACAACTTCGGGTTTGTTCATTTTTGGCGAATAGCTGGACTAATTTGATTGGAATCGAACGATGAAAAGTAGGATTTGATATCATGATAACTTCGAGTTTCTTCATTTTTGGCGAATTGCTAGTCCAATTCGATTGGAATCGAGCCAATAAAAAGGGGCTTTTGATTTCATTATAACTTCAGATTTATTTGTTTTTGGCGAGTTGCTAGTGTAATTCGAATGGAATCGAGCCAATGAAAAGTGGTTTTTGATTTTAAGATAACTTTGGGGTTGTTCATTTTTGTCGAATTGCTAGTTTAATTTGATTGGAATCGAGCTAATAAAATGTGGTTTTTGATTTAATGATAACCTCAAGTTTGTTCGTTACTGGCGAATTGCTAGTCTAATTTGATTGGAATCGAGCCAATGAAATGCTGTTT
This sequence comes from Olea europaea var. sylvestris, assembly GCF_002742605.1. Classification (NCBI taxonomy): domain Eukaryota; kingdom Viridiplantae; phylum Streptophyta; class Magnoliopsida; order Lamiales; family Oleaceae; genus Olea; species Olea europaea. Next base: position 1,067 of record NW_019263541.1, on the reverse strand, counting down.
TTGACTTCAAGACAACTTCGGGTTTGTTCGTTTTTGGCGAATAGCTAGACTAATTCGATTGGAATCCAACTAATGAAATGTGGTTTTTGATTTCAAGACAACTTCGGGTTTGTTCGTTTTTGACAAATAGCTATACTAATTCAATTGGAATCGAACCAATGAAAAGTGGCTTTTGATTTCATGATAACTTTGGGTTTGTTCTTTTTGACGAATTCCTAGTCTAATTCAATTGCAATCGAGCCAATGAAATGTGATTTTTGATTTCATGATAACTTCGAGTTTGTTCGCTTTTGGCGAATTGCTTGTCTAATTCGATTGGAATCGAGACAATAAAATGCGGTTTCTGATTTCATGATAACTTCGGGTTTGTTCATTTTTCGCGAATGGCTAGACAAATTCGATTGGAATCGAGCCAATGAAAAGTGGTTTTTGATTTCTTGATAACTTCATGTTTTTCCGTTTCTTGGCGAACTGCTAGTCTAATTCGATTGGAATCGAGCTTATGAAATGTTTCTTTTGACTTCAAGGTGACTTCTGGTTTGTTCGTTTTTGACGAATAGCTAGACTAATTTGATTGGAATCGAGCCAATGAAAAGTGGCTTTTGATTTCATGATAACTTCGGGTTTGTTCTTTTTGGCAAATTGCTAGTCTAATTCAATTGGAATCGAGCCAATGAAATGTGGTTTTTGATTTCATGATAACTTCGGGTTTGTTCATTTTTTGCGAATAGCTAGAATATTTCGATTGGAATCGAGCCAATGAAATGTGATTTTTGATTTCATGATAACTTCGGGTTTGTTCATTTTTGGCGAATAGCAAGACTATTTCGATTGGAATCGAGCCAATGAAATGTGATTTTTTATTTCTTGATAACTTCATATTTTTTCGTTTCTTAGCAAATTGATAGTCTAATTCGATTGGAATCGAGCCAATGAAAAGGGATTTTTGATTTATGATGTCTTCGTGTCTGTTCGTTTTTGCCAAATTGCTAGTCTAATTCGATTGGAATCGAGCCACTGAAATGCAGTTTTTGATTTCAAGATAACTTCGGGTTTGTTTGTTTTTG
>NW_019263540.1:4107-15322 GCF_002742605.1 Olea europaea var. sylvestris | reverse complement strand
ACCACTTCGTCGTGACGTATGAAGGATTTCGGCCATTTTTCAAAAGAATGAGCACTTGCATATTTGGAACGCTTGGATTGTCGCCGTACGAAAAATTGAGCGTAACTTTTCCAAACGGCGTCCGTTTTGGACCCATAAGTACTTTTTGGAAATGTAGCGACCGTTTTGGATTGAACTCACCACTTCATCGTGACGTACGAGTGATTTTGGCCATGTTTTGAAGGAATGAGCGCTTGTATATTTAGAACGCTTGGAGAGTCGACGGACGAAGAATTGAGCGTAACTTTTGCACACGTTGTCCGTTTTGGGCCCATAAGTACTTTTTGGAATTGTAGCGACCGTTTTGGATTACACTCACCACTTTGTTGTGACGTACGAGGGATTTCGACCATTTTTTGAAAGAATGAGTACTTGCATATTTGGAACGGTTGGATTGTCGCCGTATGAAGAATTGAGCGTAACTTTTGCAAACGGCGTCGATTTTGGGCGCATAAGTACTTTTTGAAAATGTAGCGACCGTTTTGGATTGAACTCACCACTTCATCCTGAAGTACGAGGGATTTTGGCCATTTTTCGAAAGAATGATCGCTTGTATATTTAGAACGCTTGGAGAGTCGACGGATGAAGAATTGAGTGTAACTTTTGCACACGGTGTCCGTTTTGAGCCCACAAGAACTTTTTGGAAATTTAGCGACCGTTTTGGATTGAACTCACCACTTCGTCGTGACGTATGAGGGATATCGGCCATTTTTCAAAAGGATGAGCACTTTCATATTTGCAACGCTTGGATTGTCGTAGTATGAAGAATTGAGCGTAACTTTTACAAACGGCGTCCGTTTTGGGCCCATAAGTACTTTTTGGAAATGTAACGACCATTTTGGATTAAACTCACCACTTCGTCGTGACGTACGAGGTAGCCATTTTTTGAAAGAATGAGCTCTTGTATGTTTAGAACACTTGGAGAGTCGACGGACGAAGAATTGAACGTAACTTTTGCACACGGTGTCCGTTTTGGGCCCATAAGAACTTTTTGGAATTGCAGCGACTAATTTGGACTGAACTCACCACTTCATCGTGACGTACCAGGGAAATTGGCGATTTTTTGAAAGAATGAGTGCTTGCATATTTAGAACGCTTGTAGAGTCGTCGTACGAAGAATTGAGCGCAACTTTTGCACACGGTGTCCATTTTGGGATCATAAGAACTTTTTGGAAATGTAGAGACCGTTTTGGATTGAACTCACCACTTCGTCGTGACGTATGAGGGATTTCGACCATTTTTCAAAAGAATGAGCACTTGCATATTTGGAACGCTTGGATTGTCGCCGTACGAAAAATTGAGCGTAACTTTTGCAAACGGCGTCCGTTTTGGACCCATAAGTACTTTTTGGAAATGTAGCGACCGTTTTGGATTGAACTCACCACTTCGTCATGACGTACGAGTGATTTTGGCCATTTTTCGAAGGAATGAGCGCTCGTATATTTAGAACGCTTGGAGAGTCGACGGACGAAGAATTGAGCGTAACTTTTGCACACGGTGTCCGTTTTAGGCCCATAAGAACTTTTTGGAAATGTAGCGACCGTTTTGGATTGACCTCACCACTTCGTCGTAACGTATGAGGGATTTTAGCCATTTTTTGAAAGAATGAGCACTATCATATTTGGAACGGTTGGATTGTCTCCGTACAAAGAATTGAGCGTAACTTTTGCAATCTACGTCCGTTTTGGGCCCATAAGTACTTTTTGGAAATGTAGCGACCATTTTGGATAGAACTCACCATTTCGTCGTGACGTATGAGGGATTTCAGCCGTTTTTTGAAAGAATGAGCACTTGCATATTTGGAACGGTTGGATTGTCGCCGTACGAAGAATTGAGCGTAACTTTTGCAAACGGCGTCCGTTTTGGGCCCATAAGTACTTTTTGAAAATGTAGCGACCGTTTTGGATAGAACTCACCACTTCGTCCTGAAGTACGAGGGATTTTGGCCATTTCTTGAAAGAATGATCGCTCGTATATTTAGAACGCTTGGGGAGTCGGCTGACGAAGAATTTAGCGTAACTTTTGCACACGGTGTCCGTTTTGGGCCCATAAGAACTTTTTGGAAATGTAGCGACCGTTTTGGATTGAACCCACGACTTCGTCGTGACGTACGAGGGATTTTGGTCATTTTTTGAAAGAATGAGCGCTTGTATATTTAGAACGCTTGGAGAGTCGGCGGACGAAGAATTGAGTGGAACTTTTGCACACGGTGTCCGTTTTGGGCCCATAAGAAATTGTTGGAAATGTAGCGACCGTTTTGGATTGAACCCACGACTTCGTCGTGACGTACGAGGGATTTTGGTCATTTTTTGAAAGAATGAGCGCTTGTATATTTAGAACGCTTGGAGAGTCGGCGGACGAAGAATTGAGTGGAACTTTTGCACACGGTGTCCGTTTTGGGCCCATAAGAAATTGTTGGAAATGTAGCGACCGTTTTGGATTGAACCCACGACTTCGTCGTGACGTACGAGGGATTTTGGTCATTTTTTGAAAGAATGAGCGCTTGTATATTTAGAACGCTTGGAGAGTCGGCGGACGAAGAATTGAGCGTAACTTTTGCACACGGTGTTCGTTTTGGGCCCATAAGTACATTTTGGAAATGTAGCGACCGTTTTGGATTGAACTCACCACTTCATCGTGAAGTACGAGGGATTTTGGGCATTTTTCGAAAGAATGATCGCTTGTATATTAAGAACGCTTGGAGAGTCGGCGGACGAAGAATTGAGTGTAACTTTTGCACACGGTGTCCGTTTTGAGCCCACAAGAACTTTTTGGAAATGTAGCGACCGTTTTGGATTGAACTTACCACTTCGTCGTGACGTATGAGGGATTTCGGCCATTTTTCGAAAGGATGAGCACTTGCATATTTGCAACGCTTGGATTGTCGCAGTATGAAGAATTGAGCGTAACTTTTACAAACGGTGTCCGTTTTGGGCCCATAAGTACTTTTTGGAAATGTAACGACCATTTTGGATTGAACTCACCACTTCGTCGTGACATACGAGGTAGCCATTTTTCGAAAGAATGAGCTCTTGTATGTTTAGAACACTTGGAGAGTCGACGGACAAAGAATTGAGCGTAACTTTTGCACACGGTGTCCATTTTGGGCCCATAAGAACTTTTTGGAATTGTATCGACCGATTTGGACTGAACTCACCACTTCATCATGACGTACCAGGGAAATTGGTGATTTTTCGAAAGAATGAGTACTTGCATATTTAGAACGCTTGTAGAGTCGGCGTACAAAGAATTGAGCACAACTTTTGCACACAGTGTCCGTTTTGGAATCATAAGAACTTTTTGGAAATGTAGAGACCGTTTTGGATTGAACTCACCACTTCGTCATGATGTATGAGGGACTTCGACCATTTTTCAAAAGAATGAGCACTTGCATATTTGGAACGCTTGGATTGTCGCCGTACGAAAAATTGAGCGTAGATTTTACAGACGTCGTCCGTTTTGGACCCATAAGTACTTTTTGGAAATGTAGCGATGTTTTGGATTGAACTCACCACTTCGTCGTGACGTACAAGTGATTTTGGCCATTTTTCGAAGGAATGAGCGCTTGTATATTTAGAACGCTTGGAGAGTCGACGGACGAAGAATTGAGCGTAACTTTTGCACACGGTGTCCGTTTTGGGCCCATAAGTACTTTTTGGAAATGTAACGACCGTTTTGGATTGAACTCACCACTTCGTCGTAATGTATGAGGGATTTCGGCCATTTTTTGAAAGAATGAGCACTATCATATTTGGAACGGTTGGATTGTCGCCGTACAAAGAATTGAGCGTAACTTTTGCAATCGGCGTTCGTTTTAGGCCCATAAGAATTTTTTGGAAATGTAGCGATCGTTTTGGATTGAACTCACCATTTCGTCGTGACGTATGAGGGATTTCGGCCATTTTTCGAAAGAATGAGCACTTGCATATTTGGAACGGTTGGATTGTCGCCGTTCGAAGAATTGAGCATAACTTTTACAAACAGCGTCCGTTTTGGGCCCATAAGTACTTTTTGGAAATGCAGCGACCGTTTTGGATTGATCTCACCACTTCGTCGTGACGTACGAGGGATTTTGGTCATTTTTTGAAAGAATGAGCACTTGTATATTTGGAACGCTTGGAGAGTCGGCGGACGAAGAATTGAGCGTAACTTTTGGACACGGTGTCCGTTTTTGGCCCGTAAGAACTTTTTGGAAATGTAGCGACCGTTTTGGATTGAACTCACCACTTCATCGTGACGTATGAGGGATTTCGGCCATTTTTTGAAGGAATGAGCACTTGCATATTTGGAACGCTTTGATTGTCGGCGTACGAAGAATTGAGCGTAACTTTTGGACACGGTGTCCGTTTTTGGCCCGTAAGAACTTTTTGGAAATGTAGCGACCGTTTTGGATTGAACTCACCCCTTCATCGTGACGTATGAGGGATTTCGGCCATTTTTTGAAGGAATGAGCACTTGCATATTTGGAACGCTTTGATTGTCGGCGTACGAAGAATTGAGCGTAACTTTTGGACACGGTGTCCGTTTTTGGCCCGTAAGAACTTTTTGGAAATGTAGCGACCGTTTTGGATTGAACTCACCCCTTCATCGTGACGTATGAGGGATTTCGGCCATTTTTTGAAGGAATGAGCACTTGCATATTTGGAACGCTTTGATTGTCGGCGTACGAAGAATTGAGCGTAACTTTTGCAAACGGTTTCCGTTTTGGGCCCATAAGTACTTTTTGAAAATGTAGCAACCGTTTTGGATTGAACTCACCACTTCGTTGTGAAGTACGAGGGATTTTGGCCATTTTTTGTAAGAATGATCGCATGTATATTTAGAATGCTTGGAGAGTCAGCGGACGAAGAATTGAGCGTAACTTTTTCAAACGGCGTCCGTTTTGGGCCCATAAGTACTTTTTGGAAATGTAGCGACCGTTTCGGATTGAACTCACCACTTCGTCGTGACGTATGAGGGATTTCGACCATTTTTCAAAAGAATGAGCACTTGCATATTTGGAACGCTTGGATTGTCGGCGTACGAAGAATTGAGCGTAATTTTGCACATGTGTCCGTTTTGGGCCCATATGTACTTTTTGGAAATGTAGCGATCGTTTTGGATTGAACACATAACTTCATCGTGACGTACGAGGGATTTTGGCCATTTTTCAAAAGAACGAACACTTGCATATTTTGAACGCTTGGAGAGTCGACGGACGAAGAATTGAGCCTAACTTTTGCACACGGTGTCCGTTTTGGGCCCATAAGAACTTTTTGGAAATGTAGCGACCGTTTTGGATTGAACTCACCATTTTGTCGTGACGTATGAGGGATTTCGGCCAATTTTTGAAAGAATGAGTACTTGCATATTTGGAACGGTTGGATTGTCACCGTACAAAGAATTGAGCGTAACTTTTGCAAGCGGCATCCGTTTTGAGCCCATAAGTACTTTTCGAAAATGTAGCGACCGTTTTTGATTGAACTCACCACTTCGTCCTGAAGTACGATGGATTTTGGCCATTTTTCGAAAGAATGATCGCTTGTATATTTAGAACGCTTGGAGAGTCGGCGGACGAAGAATTGAGTGTAACTTTTGCACACGGTGTTCGTTTTGGACCCATAAGAACTTTTTGGAAATGTAGCGATCGTTTTGGATTGAACTCACCTCTTCGTCGTGATGTATGAGGGATTTCGGCCATTTTTTGAAAGAATGAGCACTTGCATATTTGGATCGCTTGGATTGTCGGCTTAGGAAGAATTGAGCGTAACTTTTGCACACGGTGTCCGTTTTGGGCCCATAAGTACTTTTTGGAAATGGAGCGACCATTTTGGATTGAACTCACCACTTCGTCGTGACGTACGAGCGATTTTGGTGATTTTTCGAAAGAATGAGCACTTGCATATTTCGAACGCTTGGATTGTCGGCGGACAAAGAATTGAGCGTAACTTTTGCACACGGTGTCCGTTTTGGGCCCATAAGTACTTTTTGGAAATGTAGCGACCGTTTTGGATTGAACTCACCACTTCGTCGTGACGTATGAGGGATTTCAGCCAATTTTCAAAAGAATGGGTACTTACATATTTGGAACGCTTGGATTGTCGCCGTACAAAGAATTGAGCGTAACTTTTGCACACGGTGTCCGTTTTGGGCCCATAAGTACTTTTTGGAAATGTAGCGACCGTTTTGGATTGAACTCACCACTTCGTCATGACGTATGAGGGATTTCGGCAATTTTTTGAAAGAATGAGCACTATCATATTTGGAACGGTTGGATTGTCGCCGTACGAAGAATTGAGCGTAACTTTTGCATTCGGCGTCTGTTTTGGGCCCATAAGTACTTTTTGGAAATGTAGCGACCGTTTTGGATTGAACTCACCACTTCGTCGTGACGTACGAGAGACTTTGGCCATTTTTGAAAGAATGAGCGCTTGTATATTTACAATGGTTGGAGAGTCGGCGGACGAAGAATTGAGCGTAACTTTTGCACACGGTGTACGTTTTGGGCCCATAAGAACTTTTTGGAAATGTAGCGACCGTTTTGGATTGAACTCACCACTTCATCGTGACGTACATGGGATTTTGGCAATTTTTCGAAAGAATGAGCACTTACATATTTAGAACGCTTGGAGAGTCGGCGTATGAAGAATTGAGCGTAACTTTTGCAAACGGCGTTCGTTTTGGGCCCATAAGTACTTTTTGAAAATGTAGCAACCGTTTTGGATTGAACTCACCACTTCATCGTGAAGTACGAGGGATTTTGGCCATTTTTCGAAAGAATGATCACTTGTATACTTAGAACGCTTGGAGAGTCAGTGGACGAAGAATTGAGCGTAACTTTTTCAAACGGCGTCCGTTTTGGGCCCATAAGTACTTTTTGGAAATGTAGCGACCGTTTTGGATTGAACTCACCACTTCGTCGTGACGTATGAGGGATTTCGACCATTTTTAAAAAGAATGAGCACTTGCATATTTGGAACGTTTGGATTGTCGCCGTACGAATAATTGAGCGTAACTTTTGCAAACGGCGTCCGTTTTGGACCCATAAGTACTTTTTGGAAATGTAGCGACCGTTTTGGATTGAACTCACCACTTCGTCGTGACGTACGAGTGATTTTGGCCATTTTGTGAAGGAATGAGCGCTTGTATATTTAGAACCCTTGGAGAGTCGACCGACGAAGAATTGAGCGTAACTTTTGCACACGATGTCCGTTTTGGGCCCATAAGTACTTTTTGGAATTGTAGCGACCGTTTTGAATTGAACCCACCACTTCGTCGTGACGTATGAGGGATTTCGGCCATTTTTCGAAAGAATGAGCACTTTCATATTTGGATTGCTTAGATTGTCGGCTTACGAAGAATTGAGCGTAACTTTTGCACACGGTGTCCATTTTGGGCCCATAACTACTTGTTGGAAATGGAACGACCGTTATGGATTGAACTGACCACTTCATCGTGACGTACAAGGGATTTTGGAGATTTTTCAAAAGAATGAGCACTTGTATATTTCAAACGCTTGGATTGTCGACGGACGAAGAATTGAGCTTAACTTTTGCACACGGTGTCCGTTTTGGGCCCATAAGTACTTTTTGGAAATGTAGCGACCGTTTTGGATTGAACTCACCACTTCGTCGTGCCGTATGAGGGATTTCAACCATTTTTCAAAAGAATGAGCACTTGCATATTTGGAACGCTTGGATTGTCGCCGTACGAAGAATTGAGCGTAACTTTTGCACACGGTGTCCGTTTTGGGCCCATAAGTACTTTTTGGAAATGTAGCGACCGTTTTGGACTGAACTCACCACTTCATCATGACGCATGAGGGATTTCGGCCATTTTTTGAAAGAATGAGCACTATCATATTTGGAACGGTGGGATTGTCGTCGTACGAAGAATTGAGCGTAACTTTTGCACACGGTGTCCGTTTTGGGCCCATAAGTACTTTTTGGAATTGTTGCGACCGTTTTGAATTGAACTCACCACTTCGTCGTGACGTACGAGGGATTTCGGCCATTTTTCGAAAGAATGAGCACTTGCATATTTGGAACGCTTGGATTGTCGCCGTACGAAGAATTGAGCGTAACTTTTGCACACGGTGTCAGTTTTGGGCCCATAAGTACTTTATGGAAATGTAGCGACCGTTTTGGACTGAACTCACCACTTCGTCGTGACGTATGAGGGATTTCGGCCATTTTTTGAAAGAATGAGCACTTGCATATTTGGAACGCTTGGATTGTTGCCGTACGAAGAATTGAGCGTAACTTTTGCACACGGTGTCCGTTTTGGGCCCATAAGTACTTTTTGGAATTGTAGCGACCGTTTTGAATTGAACTCACCACTTCGTCGTGACATACGAGGGATTTTGGCCATTTTTTGAAAGAATGAGCACTTGCATATTTGGATTGCTTGGATTGTCGGCTTACGAAGATTTGAGCGTAACTTTTGCACACGGTGTCCGTTTTGGGCCCATAACTACTTTTTGGAAATGGAGCGATCGTTTTGGATTGAACTGACCACTTTGTCATGACGTACAAGGGATTTTGGTGATTTTTCAAAAGAATGAGCACTTGTATATTTCGAACGCTTGGATTGTCGGCGGACGAAGAATTGAGCTTAACTTTTGCACACGGTGTCCGTTTTGGGCCCATAAGTACTTTTTGGAAATGTAGCGACCGTTTTGGATTGAACTCACCACTTCATCGTGACGTATGAGGGATTTCGGCCATTTTTCGAAAGAATGAGCACTTGCATATTTGGAACGCTTGGATTGTCGCCGTACGAAGAATTGAGCGTACCTTTTGCACACGGTGTCCGTTGTGGGTCCATAAGTACTTTTTGGAAAGGTAGCGACCATTTTGGACTGAACTCACCACTTCGTCGTGACGTATGAGGGATTTCGGCCATTTTTTGAAAGAATGAGCACTATCATATTTGGAACGGTTGGATTGTCACCGTACAAAGAATTGAGCGTAACTTTTGCATGCGGCGTCCGTTTTGGGCCCATAAGTACTTTTTGGAAATGTCGCGTCCATTTTGGATTGAACTCACCACTTCGTCGTGACGTACAAGGGACTTTGGCCATTTTTTGAAAGAATGAGCGCTTGTATATTTACAACGCTTGGAGAGTCGACGGACGAAGAATTGAGCGTAACTTTTGCACACGGTGTCCGTTTTGGGCCCATAAGAACTTTTTGGAAATGTAGCGACCGTTTTGGATTGAACTCACCACTTCGTCATGAAGTACGAGGGATTTTGGCCATTTTTTGTAAGAATGATCGCTTGTATATTTAGAACGCTTGGAGAGTCAGCGGACGAAGAATTGAGCGTTACTTTTTCAAACGGCATCCGTTTTGGGCCCATAAGTACTTTTTGGAAATGTAGCAACCGTTTTGGATTGAACTCACCACTTCGTCGTGACGTATGAGGGATTTCGACGATTTTTCAAAAGAATTAGCACTTGCATATTTGGAACGCTTGGATTGTCGCCGTACGAATAATTGAGCGTAACTTTTGCAAATAGCGTCCGTTTTTGGCCCATAAGTACTTTTTGAAAATGTAGCAACCGTTTTGGATTGAACTCACCACTTCATCGTGAAGTATGACGGATTTTGGCCATTTTTTGAAAGAATGATCGCTTGCATATTTAGAACGCTTGGAGAGTCAGCGGACGAAGAATTGAGCGTAACGTTTTCAAACGGCGTCAGTTTTGGACCCATAAGTACTTTTTAGAAATGTAGCGACCGTTTTGGATTGAACTCACCACTTTCTCGTGACCTATGAGGGATTTCGTCCATTTTTCAAAAGAATGAGCACTTGCATATTTGGAATGCTTGGATTGTTGGCGTACGAATAATTGAGCGTAACTTTTGCACACGTGTCCGTTTTGGTCCCATAAGTACTTTTTGGAAATGTAGCGACCGTTTTCGATTGAACACACTACTTCGTCGTGACGTACGAGTGATTTAGGCCATTTTTCGAAGGAATGAGCACTTGCATATTTAGAACGCTTCGAGAGTCACCGGACGAAGAGTTGAGCGTAACTTTTGCAAACGGCGTCCGTTTTGGACCCATAAGTACTTTTTGGAAATGTAGCGACCGTTTTCGATTGAACACACTACTTCGTCGTGACGTACGAGGGATTTTGGCCATTTTTGGAAAGAATGAGCGCTTGCATATTTGAAACGCTTGGATAGTCGGCGTACGAAGAATTGGGCGTAACTTTTGCACACGGTGTCGATTTTGGGCCCATAAGAACTTTTTTGAAATGTAGCGACCATTTTGGATTGAACACACAACTTCATCGTGACGTACGAGAGATTTTGGCCATTTTTCAAAAGAATGAGCACTTGCATATTTGGAACGCTTGGATTGTCGGCATACGAAGAATTGAGCGTAACTTTTGCACACGTGTCCGTTTTGCGCCCATAAGTACTTTTTGAAAATGTAGCGATCGTTTTGGATTGAACACATATCTTCATCATGATGTATGAGGGATTTTGGCCATTTTTCAAAAGAACGAGCACTTGCATATTTAGAACGCTTGGAGAGTCGGCGGACGAAGAATTGAAACTAACTTTTGCACACGGTGTCCATTTTCGGCCCATAAGAACTTTTTGGAAATGTAGCGACCGGTTTGGATTGAACTCAACATTTAATCGTGACATATGAGGGATTTCGGCCACTTTTTGAAAGAATAAGCACTTGCATATTTGGAACGGTTGGATTGTCGCCGTACGAAGAATTGAGCGTAACTTTTGCAAACGGCGTCCGTTTTGGGCCCATAAGTACTTTTTGAAAATGTAGCGACCGTTTTGGATTGAACTCACCACTTCATTCTGAAGTACGAGGGATTTTGGCCCTTTTTTGAAAGAATGAGCGCTTGTATATTTAGAACGCTTGGAGAGTCGACGGACGAAGAATTGAGCGTAACTTTTGCACACGGTGTCCGTTTTGGGCCCATTAGAACTTTTTGGAAATGTAGCGACCGTTTTTGATTGAACACACCACTTCGTCGTGACGTACGAGGAATTTCGGCAATTTTTCGAAGGAATGAGCACTGGCATATTTAGAACGCTTGGAGAGTCGGCGTACGAAGAATTGAGCGTAACTTTTGCACACGGTGTCCGTTTTGGGCCCATAAGAACTTTTTGGAAATGTAGCGACCGTTTTGGATTGAACTCACCACTTCGTCGTGATG
>NW_019263540.1:0-4085 GCF_002742605.1 Olea europaea var. sylvestris | reverse complement strand
CGAAGAATTGAGCGTAACTTTTGCACAAGGTGTCCGTTTTGGGCCCATAAGAACTTTCTGGAAATGTAGCGACCGTTTTGGATTGAACTCACCACTTCATCGTGATGTATGATAGATTTCGGACATTTTTCGAAAGAATGAGCACTTGCATATTTGGAACGCTTGGATTGTCGCCGTACGAAGAATTGAGCGTAACTTTTGCACAAGGTGTCCATTTTGGGCCCATAAGTACTTTTTGGAAATGTAGCGATCGTTTTAGATTGAACACACTACTTCGTCATGACGTACGAGTGATTTTGGCCATTTTTCGAAGGAATGAGCGCTTGTATATTTAGAACGCTTGGTGAGTCGGCAGACGAATAATTGAGCGTAACTTTTGCACATGGTGTCCGTTTTGGGCCCATAAGAACTTTTTGGAAATGTAGCGACCGTTTTGGATTGAACTCACCACTTCGTCGTGACGTACGAGTGATTTTGGCCATTTTTGGAAGGAATGAGCCCTTGTATATTTAAAATGCTTGGAGAGTCGACGGACAAAGAATTGAGCGTAACGTTTGCACACGGTGTTCGTTTTGGGCCCATAAGAACTTTTTGGAAATGTAGCGACCGTTTTGGATTGAACTCACCACTTCATCGTGACTTACGAGGGATTTTGGCCATTTTTCGAAAGAATGAGCACTTACATATATAGAACGCTGGGAGAGTCGGGGGACGAAGAATTGAGCGTAACTTTTGCACACGGTGTCCGTTTTGGGCCCACAAGAACTTTTTGGAAATATAGCGACCGTTTTGGATTGAACTCACCACATAGTCATGACGTATGAGGGATTTTGGCTATTTTTCGAAAGAGTGGGCACTTGCATATTTGGAACGCTTGGATTGTCGGCGTACAAAGAATTGAGCGTAACTTTTGCACACGGCGTCCATTTTGGGACCATAAGTAGTTTTTGGAAATGTAGCGACCGTTTTTGATTGAACTCACAACTTCATCGTGACGTACGCGAGCTTTTGGTGATTTTTCAAAAGAATGAGCACTTGGATATTTAGAACGCTTGGAGAGTCGGCGGACGTAGAATTGAGCGTAACTTTTGCACACGGTGTCCGTTTTGGGCCCACAAGAACTTTTTGGAAATATAGCGACCGTTTTGGATTGAACTCACCACATAGTCATGACGTATGAGGGATTTTGGCTATTTTTCGAAAGAGTGGGCACTTGCATATTTGGAACGCTTGGATTGTCGGCGTACGAAGAATTGAGCGTAACTTTTGCAAACGGCGTCCGTTTTGGGCCCATAAGTACTTTTTGGAAATGTAGCGACCGTTTTGGATTGAACTCACCACTTCGTCGTGACGTACAAGGGATTTTGGTCATTTTTCAAAAGAATGAGCGCCTGTATATTTAGAAAGCTTGGAGAGTCGGGGGACGAAGAATTGAGCGTAACTTTTGCACACGATGTTCGTTTTGGGCCCATAAGTACTTTTTGGAAATGTAGCGACAGTTTGGGATTGAACTCACCACTTCGTCGTGACGTATAAGGGATTTCGGCCATTTTTCGAAAGAATGAGCACTTGGATATTTGGAACGCTTGGATTGTCGCCGTACGAAGAATTGAGCGTAACTTTTGCACACGGTGTTCGTTTTGGGCCCATAAGTACTTTTTGGAAATGTAGCGACCGTTTTGGATTGAACTCACCACTTCGTCGTGACGTATGAGGGATTTCAGCCATTTTTTGAAAGAATGAGTACTATCATATTTGGAACGGTTGGATTGTCGCCGTACGAAGAATTGAGCGTAACTTTTGCACTCGGCGTCCATTTTGGTCCCATAAGTACTTTTTGAAAATGTAGCGACCGTTTTGGATTGAACTCACCACTTCATCGTGACGTACGAGTGACTTTGGCCACTTTTTGAACGAATGAGCGCTTGTATATTTACAGCGCTTGGAGAGTCGACGGACGAAGAATTAAGCGTAACTTTTGCACACGGTGTCCGTTTTGGGCCCATAAGAACTTTTTGGAAATGTAGCGACCGTTTTGGATTGAACTCACCACTTCGTCGTGAAGTACAAGGGATTTTGGCCATTTTTCGAAAGAATGATCACTTGTATATTTAGAACGCTTGGAGAGTCGGCGTACGAAGAATTGAGCGTAACTTTTGCAAACGGCGTCCGTTTTGGGCCCATAAGTAGTTTTTGAAAATGTAGCAACCGTTTTGGATTGAACTCACCACTTCGTCGTGAAGTACAAGGGATTTTGGCCATTTTTCGAAAGAATGATCACTTGTATATTTAGAACGCTTGGAGAGTCAGCCGACGAAGAATTGAGCGTAACTTTTTCAAATGGCGTCCGTTTTGGGCCCATAAGTACTTTTTGGAAATGTGGCGACCGTTTTGGATTGAACTCACCACTTCGTCATGACGTATGAGGGATTTTGACCATTTTTCAAAAGAATGAGCACATCCATATTTGGAACGCTTGGATTGTCGCCGTACGAATAATTGAGCGAAACTTTTGCAAACGGCGTCCGTTTTGGACCCATAAGTACTTTTTGGAAATGTAGCGACCGTTTTGGATTGAACTCACCACTTCGTCGTGACGTACGAGTGATTTTGGGCATTTTACGAAGGAATGAGCGCTTGTATATTTAGAACGCTTGGAGAGTCGACGGACGAAGAATTTAGCGTAACTTTTGCACACGGTGTCCGTTTTGGGCCCATAAGTACTTTTTGGAATTGTAACGACCGTTTTGAATTGAACTCACCACTTCGTCGTGACGTACGAGGGATTTTGGCCATTTTTTGAAAGAATGAGCACTTGCATATTTGGATCCCTTGGATTGTCGGCTTACGAAGAATTGAGCGTAACTTTTGCACACGGTGTCCGTTTTGGGCCCATAACTACTTTTTGGAAATGGAGCGACCGTTTTGGATTGAACTCACCACCTCGCCATGACGTACGAGGGATTTTGGTGATTTTTTGAAAGAATGAGCACTTGTATATTTCGAACGCTTGGATTGTCGGCGGACGAAGAATTGATCTTAACTTTTGCACACGGTGTCCGTTTTGGGCCCATAAGTACTTTTTGGAAATGTAGCGACCGTTTTGGATTGAACTCACCACTTCGTCGTGACGTATGAGGGATTTCGACCATTTTTCGAAAGAATGAGCACTTGCATATTTGGAACGCTTGGATTGTCGCCGTACGAAGAATTGAGCGTAACTTTTGCACACGGTGTCCGTTTTGGGCCCATAAGTACTTTTTGGAAACGTAGCGACCGTTTTGGACTGAACTCACCACTTCGTCGTGACGTATGAGGGATTTCGGCCATTTTTTGAAAGAATAAGCACTATCATATTTGGAACGGTTGGATTGTCGCCGTACAAAGAATTGAGCGTAACTTTTGCAAGCGGGGTCCATTTTGGTCCGATAAGTACTTTTTGGAAATGTCGCGTCCGTTTTGGATTGAACTCACCACTTCGTCGTGACGTACGAGGGACTTTGGCCATTTTTTGAAAGAATGAGCACTTGTATATTTACAACGCTTGGAGAGTGGGCGGACTTTGGCCATTTTTTCGAAAGAATGAGCACATGCATATTTAGAACGCTTGGAGAGTCGTCATACGAAGAATTGAGCGTAACTTTTGTAAACGGCGTCCGTTTTGGGCCCACAAGTACATTTTGAAAATGTAGCAACCGTTTTGGATTGAACTCACCACTTCATCGTGAAGTAGGAGGGATTTTGTCCATTTTACGAAAGAATGATCGCTTGCATATTTAGAACGCTTGGAGAGTCAGCGGACGAAGAATTGAGCGTAACTTTTTCAAACGGCTTCCGTTTTGGGCCCATAAGTACTTTTTGGAAATGTAGCGACCGTTTTAGATTGAACTCACCACTTCGTCGTGACATATGAGAGATTTCGTCCATTTTTCAAAAGAATGAGCCCTTGCATATTTGGAATGCTTGGACTGTTGGCGTACGAATAATTGAGCGTAACTTTTGCACACGTGTCCGTTTTGGGCCCATATGTACTTTTTGGAAATGTAGCGACCGTTTTGGATTGAACACACTACTTCGTCGTGACG
>NW_019263539.1:9400-15323 GCF_002742605.1 Olea europaea var. sylvestris | reverse complement strand
AATTGAGCGTAACTTTTGCACACGGTGTCCGTTTTGGGCCCATAAGTACTTTTTGGAAATGTAGCGACAGTTTTGGATTTAACTCACCACTTCGTCGTGACGTACGAGGGATTTTAGCCATTTTTCGAAAGAATGAGCACTTATATTTTTCGAACGCTTGGAGAGTCGGCGGACGAAGAATTGAGTGTAACTTTTGCACACGGTGTCCATTTTGGGCCCATAAGTGCTTTTTGGAAATGTAGCAACCATTTTGGTTTGAAGTCACATCTTCGTCGTGACGTACGAGGGATTTTGGCCATTTTTCAAAAGAATGAGCACTTACATATTTGGAATGCTTGGAGAGTTGGAGAACGAAGAATTGAGCGTAACTTTTGCACACGGTGTCCGTTTTGGGCCCATAAGTACTCTTTGAAATTTAGCGACCATTTTGGACTGAAATCACCGCTTCATCGTGACGTACGAGGGATTTTGGCCATTTTTTGAAAGAATGAGCACTTGCATATTTAGAACGCTTCGAGAGTCGGGGGACGAAGAATTGAGCGTAACTTTTGCACACGGTGTCCGTTTTTGCCCATAAGAACTTTTTGGAAATGTAGGGACCGTTTTGGATTGAACTCACCACTTCGTCGTGACGTACGAGGGATTTTGGCCATTTTTCGAAAGAATGAGCACTTGCATATTTCGAACGCTTGAAGAGTCGGGGGACGAAGAATTGAGCGTAACTTTTGCACACGGTGTTCGTTTTGGGCCCATAAGTACTTTTCGAAAGTGTAGCGACCGTTTTAGATTGAACTCACCACTTCGTCGTGACGTACGAGGGATTTTGGCAATTTTTTGAAAGAATGAGCACTTGCATATTTGGAACGCTTGGAGAGTTAGTGGACGAAGAATTGAGCGTAACTTTCGCACACGATGTCCGTTTTGGGCCCATAAGTACTTTTTGGAAATGTAGTGACCGTTTTGGATTGAACTAACCACTTCATCGTGACGTATGAGGTATTTTGGCCATTTTTCAAAAGAATGAGCACTTGAATATTTAGAACGCTTGGAGAGTCGACGGATGAAGAATTGAGCGTAAATTTTGCACACGGTGTCCGTTTTGGGCCCATAAGTACTTTTTGTAAATGTAGCGACCGTTTTGGATTGAACTCACCACTTCATCGTGACGTACGAGGGATTTTGGCCATTTTTCGAAAGATTGAGCACTTGCATATTTAGAACGCTTGGAGAGTTGGCGGACGAAGAATTGAGAGTAACTTTTGCACACGGTGTCAGTTTTCGGCCCATAAGTACTTTTTGAAAATGTAGCGACCGTTTTGAATTGAACTCACCACTTCGTTGTGACGTACATGGGATTTTGGCCATTTTTCGGAAGAATGAGCACTTGCATATTTGTAACGCTTTGAGAGTCGGCGTACAAAGAATTGAGCATAACTTTTGCACACGGTGTCCGTTTTGGGCTTGGAAATGTAGCGACCGTTTTGGATTGTATTCACAACTTCGTCATGACCTACGAGGGATTTTGGCCATTTTTCGAAAGAATGAGTACTTGCATATTTCGAACGCTTGGAGAATCGACGGACGAAGAATTGAGCGTAGCTTTTGCACATGGTGTCCGTTTTAGGCCCATAAGTACTTTTCGTAAATGCAGCGACCGTTTTGGATTGAACTCAGCACTTCGTCGTGACGTACGAGGGATTTTGGCCATTTTTAGAAAGAATGGGCACTTGCATATCTGGAAAGCTTGGAGAGTCAGCGGACGAAGAATTGAGCGTGACTTTTGCACACGATGTCCGTTTTCGGCCCATAAGTACTTTTCGTAAATGCAGCGACCGTTTTGGATTGAACTCACCACTTCGTCGTGATGTACGAGGGATTTTGCCCACTTTTCGAAAGATTGAGTACTTGCATATTTAGAACGCTTGGAGAGTCGACGGATGAAGAATTGAGCGTAACTTTCGCACACGGTGTCCGTTTTCGGCCCATAAGTACTTTTCGTAAATGCAGCGACCGTTTTGGATTGAACTCACCACTTCGTCGTGATGTACGAGGGATTTTGCCCACTTTTCGAAAGATTGAGTACTTGCATATTTAGAACGCTTGGAGAGTCGACGGATGAAGAATTGAGCGTAACTTTCGCACACGGTGTCCGTTTTCGGCCCATAAGTACTTTTCGTAAATGCAGCGACCGTTTTGGATTGAACTCACCACTTCGTCGTGATGTACGAGGGATTTTGCCCACTTTTCGAAAGATTGAGTACTTGCATATTTAGAACGCTTGGAGAGTCGACGGATGAAGAATTGAGCGTAACTTTCGCACACGGTGTCCGTTTTCGGCCCATAAGTACTTTTTGAAAATGTAGCGACCGTTTTGAATTGAACTCACCACTTCGTTGTGACATACATGGGATTTTGTCCATTTTTCAGAAGAATGAGCACTTGCATATTTGTAACGGTTTGAGAGTCGGAGCACGAATAATTAAGCATAACTTTTGCACACGGTGTCCGTTTTGGGCCCATAAGTACTTTTTGAAAATGTAGCGACCGTTTTGGTTTGAACTCACAACAACGTCGTGACGTACGAGGGATTTTGGCCATTTTTCGAAAGAATAAGCACTTGCATATTTAGAACGCTTGGAGAGTCGAACGGATGAAGAATTGAGCGTGACTTTTGCACACGATGTTCGTTTTGGGCCCATAAGTACTTTTTGGAAATGTAGCGACCGTTTTGGATTGAACTCACCACTTCGTTGTGACGTACATGGGATTTTGTCCATTTTTCAGAAGAACGAGCACTTGCATATTTGTAACGGTTTGAGAGTCGACGTACGAAGAATTGAGCATAACTTTTGCACACGGTGTCCGTTTTCGGCCCATAAGTACTTTTTGAAAATGTAGCGACCGTTTTAGATTGAACTCACCACTTCGTTGTGACGTACATGGGATTTTGTCCATTTTTCAGAAGAACGAGCACTTGCATATTTGTAACGGTTTGAGAGTCGACGTACGAAGAATTGAGCATAACTTTTGCACACGGTGTCCGTTTTCGGCCCATAAGTACTTTTTGAAAATGTAGCGACCGTTTTAGATTGAACTCACCACTTCGTTGTGACGTACATGGGATTTTGTCCATTTTTCAGAAGAACGAGCACTTGCATATTTGTAACGGTTTGAGAGTCGACGTACGAAGAATTGAGCATAACTTTTGCACACGGTGTCCGTTTTCGGCCCATAAGTACTTTTTGAAAATGTAGCGACCGTTTTAGATTGAACTCACCACTTCGTTGTGACGTACATGGGATTTTGTCCATTTTTCAGAAGAACGAGCACTTGCATATTTGTAACGGTTTGAGAGTCGACGTACGAAGAATTGAGCATAACTTTTGCACACGGTGTCCGTTTTCGGCCCATAAGTACTTTTTGAAAATGTAGCGACCGTTTTAGATTGAACTCACCACTTCGTTGTGACGTACATGGGATTTTGTCCATTTTTCAGAAGAACGAGCACTTGCATATTTGTAACGGTTTGAGAGTCGACGTACGAAGAATTGAGCATAACTTTTGCACACGGTGTCCGTTTTCGGCCCATAAGTACTTTTTGAAAATGTAGCGACCGTTTTAGATTGAACTCACCACTTCGTTGTGACGTACATGGGATTTTGTCCATTTTTCAGAAGAACGAGCACTTGCATATTTGTAACGGTTTGAGAGTCGACGTACGAAGAATTGAGCATAACTTTTGCACACGGTGTCCGTTTTCGGCCCATAAGTACTTTTTGAAAATGTAGCGACCGTTTTAGATTGAACTCACCACTTCGTTGTGACGTACATGGGATTTTGTCCATTTTTCAGAAGAACGAGCACTTGCATATTTGTAACGGTTTGAGAGTCGACGTACGAAGAATTGAGCATAACTTTTGCACACGGTGTCCGTTTTCGGCCCATAAGTACTTTTTGAAAATGTAGCGACCGTTTTAGATTGAACTCACCACTTCGTTGTGACGTACATGGGATTTTGTCCATTTTTCAGAAGAACGAGCACTTGCATATTTGTAACGGTTTGAGAGTCGACGTACGAAGAATTGAGCATAACTTTTGCACACGGTGTCCGTTTTCGGCCCATAAGTACTTTTTGAAAATGTAGCGACCGTTTTAGATTGAACTCACCACTTCGTCGTGATGTACGAGGGATTTTGCCCACTTTTCGAAAGATTGAGTACTTGCATATTTAGAACGCTTGGAGGGTTGGCGGACAAAGAATTGAGCGTAACTTTTGCACATGGTGTCCGTTTTCGGCCCATAAGTACTTTTTGAAAATGTAGCGACCATTTTGAATTGAACTCACCACTTCGTTGTGACGTACATGGGATTTTGTCCATTTTTCAGAAGAATGAGCACTTGCATATCTGTAACGGTTTGAGAGTCGACGTACGAAGAATTGAGCATAACTTTTGCACACGGTGTCCGTTTTGGGCCCATAAGTACTTTTTGAAAATGTAGCGACCTTTTTTGTTTGAACTCACAACAACGTCGTGACGTACGAGGGATTTTGGCCATTTTTCAAAAGAATGAGCACTTGCATATTTAGAACGCTTGGAGAGTCGATGGGCAAAGAATTCAGCGTAACTTTCACACACGGCGTCCGTTTTGGGCCCATTAGTACTTTTTGGAAACGTAGCGACCGTTTTGGATTGTATTCACAACTTTGTCATGACCAACGAGGGATTTTGGCCATTTTTCGAAAGAATGAGCACTTGCATATTTATAACGCTTGGAGAGTCGACGGACGAAGAATTGAGCGTAACTTTTGCGCACGGTGTCCGTTTTGGGCCCATAAGTACATTTTGTAAATGTAGCGACTGTTTTGGATTGAACTCACCACTTCGTCGTGACGTACGTGGGATTTTGGCCATTTTTCAAAAGATTGAGTACTTGCATATTTAGAACGCTTGGAGAGTTGGCGGACGAAGAATTGAGCGTAACTTTTGCGCACGGTGTCCGTTTTCGGCCCATAAGTACTTTTTGAAAATGTAGCGACCGTTTTGAATTGAACTCACCACTTCGTCGTGACGTACGTGGGATTTTGGCCATTTTTCAAAAGATTGAGTACTTGCATATTTAGAACGCTTGGAGAGTTGGCGGACGAAGAATTGAGCGTAACTTTTGCGCACGGTGTCCGTTTTCGGCCCATAAGTACTTTTTGAAAATGTAGCGACCGTTTTGGTTTGAACTCACAACAACGTCGTGACGTACGAGGGATTTTGGCCATTTTTCGAAAGAATAAGCTCTTACATATTTAGAACGCTTGGAGAGTCGAGAGGACGAAGAATTGAGAGTGACTTTTGCACACGATGTTCGTTTTGGGCCAATAAGTACTTTTTGGAAATGTAGCGACCGTTTTGGATTGAACTCACCACTTCGTCATGACGTACGAGGGATTTTGGCCATTTTTCAAAAGAATGAGCACTTGCATATTTAAAACGCTTGGAGAGTTGACGGACGAAGAATTGAGCGTAAATTTTGCACACAGTGTCCGTTTTGGTCCCATAAGTACATTTTGTAAATGTAGCGACCGTTTTGGATTGAACTCACCACTTCGTCGTGACGTACGAGGGATTTTGGCCATTTTTCGAAAGATTGAGTACTTGCATATTTAGAACGCTTGGAGGGTTGGCGGACGAAGAATTGAGTGTAACTTTTGCACACGGTGTCCGTTTCCGGCCCATAAGTACTTTTTGAAAATGTAGCGACCGTTTTGAATTGAACTCACCACTTCGTTGTGACGTACATGGGATTTTGTCCATTTTTCAGAAGAATGAGCACTTGCATATTTGTAACGGTTTGAGAGTCGGCGCACGAAGAATTAAGCATAACTTTTGCACACGGTGTCCGTTTTGGGCCCATAAGTACTTTTTGAAAATGT